>NW_027486412.1:0-23146 GCF_050908995.1 Andrena cerasifolii
ACAAACGAACAAACGAACCAACGAACCAAAGAACCAACGAACCAACGAAAACAACGAAAACAACGAAACAACGAAACAACGAACCAACGAAACAACGAATCAACGAAACAACGAACCAACGAACCAACGAACCAACGAACCAACGAACCTTCGAACCAACGAACCAACGAACCAAGGAACCAACGAACCAACGAACCAACGAACCAACGAACCAACGAACCAACGAACCAACGAACCAACGTACAAACGATCAAACGAACAAACGAACAAACGAACCAACGAACCAGCGAACCAAACGAACCAACGAACCAACGAACAAAACGAACAAAAGAACAAATGAACAAACGAGCAAAGAGACAAAGAAACAAAAGAACCAACGAAACAACGAAACAACGAAACAACGAAAACAACGAAACAACGAAACAATGAAACAACGAAACAACGAACCAACGAACCAACGAACCAACGAACCAACGAACCAACGAACCAACGAACCAACGAACCAACGAACCAACGAACCAACGAACCAGCGAACCAACGAACCAACGAACCAACGAACCAACGAACCAACGAACCAACGAACCAACGAACCAACGAACCAACGAACCAACGAACCAACGAACCAACGAACCAACGAACCAACGAACCAAACGAACCAAACGAACAAACGAACAAACGAACAAACGAAACAAACGAACAAACGAACAAACGAACAAACGAACCAACGAACCAAACGAAACAACGAAACAAACGAAACAACGAACCAACGAACCAACGAACCAACGAACCAACGAACCAACGAACCAACGAACCAACGAACCAACGAACCAACGAACCAACGAACCAACGAACCAACGAACCAACGAACCAACGAACCAACGAACCAACGAACCAACGAACCAACGAACCAACGAACCAACGAACCAACGAACCAACGAACCAACGAACCAACGAACCAACGAAACCAACGAACCAACGAACCAACGAACCAACGAACCAACGAACCAACGAACCAACGAAACCAACGAACCTTCGAACCAACGAACCAACGAACCAACGAACCAACGAAACCAACGAACCAACGAACCAACGAACCAACGAACCAACGAACAACGAACCAACGAACCAACGAACCAACGAACCAACGAACCAACGAACCAACGAACCAACGAACCAACGAACCAACGAAACCAACGAACCAACGAACCAACGAACCAACGAACCAACGAACCAACGAACCAAACGAACCAACGAAACAACGAAACAACGAAACAAACGAAACCAACGAACCAACGAAACAACGAAACAACGAAACAACGAAACAACGAAACAACGAAAACAACGAAACAACGAAACAACGAAACAACGAAACAAACGAAAACAACGAAACAACGAAACAACGAAACAACGAAACAACGAAACAACGAAACAACGAAACAACGAAACAACGAAACAACGAAACAACGAAACAACGAAAACAACGAAACAACGAAACAACGAAACAACGAAACAACGAAACAACGAAACAACGAAACAACGAAACAACGAAACAACGAAACAACGAAACAACGATACAACGAAACAACTCAACAATGAAACAAGGAAACAACGAAACAACGAACCAACGAAGCAACGAAGCAAACGAACCAACGAACCAACGAACCAACGAACCAACGAACCAACGAACCAACGAACCAAAAGAACCAACGAACCAACGAACCAACGAAACACCGAAACAACGAAACAACGAACCAACGAACCAACGAACCAACGAACCAACGAACCAACGAACCAACGAACCAACGAACCAACGAACAAACGAACAAAAGCACAAATGAACAAACGAAACAACGAAACAACGAAACAACGAAACAACGAAACAAAGAAACAACGAAACAACGAACCAAAGAACCAACAAACGAACGAACCAACGAACCAACGAACCAACGAAACAACGAACCAACGAACCAACGAACCAAAGAAACCAACGAACCAACGAATCAACGAAACAACGAAACAACGAAACAACGAACCAACGAACCAACGAACAAACGAACAAAAGAACAAATGAACAAACGAACAAACGAAACAAAGAGACAAAGAAAACAAAAGAACCAACGAAACAACGAAACAACGAAACAACGAAACAACGAAACAACGAAACAATGAAAAAAAGAACCAACGAAACAACGAAACAACGAAACAACGAAACAATGAAACAATGAAACAACGAAACAACGAAACAACGAACGAAACAACGAAACAACGAAACAACGAAACAACGAAACAACGAAACAACGAAAACAACGAAACAACGAAACAACGAAACAACGAAACAACGAAACAACGAAACAACGAAACAACGAAACAACGAAACAACGAAAACAAACGAAACAACGAAACAACGAAAACAGCGAAACAACGAAACAACGAAACAACGAAACAACGAAACAACGAAAACAACGAAACAACGAAACAACGAAACAACGAAACAACGAAAACAACGAAACAACGAAACAACGAAACAACGAAACAACGAAACAACGAAACAACGAAACAACGAAACAACGAAACAACGAAACAAAGAAACAACGAAACAACGAACCAAAGAACCAACGAACCAACGAACCAACGAACCAACGAACCAACGAACAAACGAACAAGAGAACAAATGAACAAACGAACAAACGAACAAGGAGACAAAGAAACAAAAGAACCAACGAAACAACGAAACAACGAAACAACGAAACAACGAAACAACGAAACAACGAATCAACGAAAAAATGAAACAACGAAACAACGAACCAAACGAAACAACGAAACAACGAAACAACGAACCAACGAACCAACGATCCAAGGAACCAAAGAACCAACGAACCAACGAACCAACGAAACAACGAAACAACGAAACAACGAAACAACGAACCAACGAACCAACGAACCAACGAACCAACGAACCAAGGAACCAACGAACCAACGAACCAACGAAGAAACGAACAAAAGAAACAAATGAACAAACGAACAAACGAACAAAGAGACAAAGAAACAAAAGAACCAACGAAACAACGAAACAACGAAACAACGAAACAACGAAACAACGAAACAACGAAACAACGAAACAACGAAACAACGAAACAACGAAACAACGAAACAACGCACCAACGAAAACAACGAAACCAACGAACAAACGAACAAGAGAACAAATGAACAAACGAACAAACGAACAAGGAGACAAAGAAACAAAAGAACCAACGAAACAACGAAACAACGAAACAACGAAACAACGAAACAACGAAACAACGAAACAACGAAACAACGAAACAACGAAACAACGAAACAACGAAACAACGAAAACAACGAAACAACGAAACAACGAAACAACGAACCAACGAAACAACGAAACAACGAAGCAACGAACCAACGAACCAACGAAACCAAGGAAACCAACGAACCAACGAACCAAGGAACCAACGAACCAACGAACCAAGGAACCAACGAACCAACGAACCAAGGAACCAACGAACCAACGAACCAACGAACCAACGAACAAACGAAAAAGAGAACAAATGAACAAACGAACAAACGAACAAAGAGACAAAGAAACAAAAGAACCAACGAAACAACGAAACAACGAAACAACGAAACAACGAAACAACGAAACAACGAAACAACGAAACAATGAAACAACGAAACAACGAAACAACGAAACAACGAAAACAACGAAACAACGAAAACAACGAAACAACGAAACAACGAAACAACGAAACAACGAAACAACGAAAACAACGAAAACAACGAAACAACGAAACAACGAAACAACGAAACAACGAAACAACGAAACAACGAACCAACGAACCAACGAACCAACGAACCAACGAATCAACGAACCAACGAACCAACGAACCAACGAAAAACGAACCAGCGAACCAACGAACCAACGAACCAACGAACAAACGAACAAAAGAACAAATGAACAAACGAACAAAGAGACAAAGAAACAAAAGAACCAACGAAACAACGAAACAACGAAACAACGAAACATCGAAACAACGAAACAACGAAACAACGAACCAACGAACCAACGAACCAACGAACCAACGAACCAACGAACCAACGAACCAACGAACCAACGAACCAACGAAACAACGAAACAACGAAACAACGAAACAACGAAACAACGAAACAACGAAACAACGAAACAACGAAACAACGAAACAACGAAACAACGAAAACAACGAAACAACGAAACAACGAAACAACGAAACAACGAAACAACGAAACAACGAAACAACGAAACAAACGAAACAAACGAAACAACGAAACAACGAACCAACGAACCAACGAACCAACGAACCAACGAACCAACGAACCAACGAACCAAGGAACCAACGAACCAACGAACCAACGAACCAACGAACCAAAGAACCAACGAACCAACGAACCAACGAAACAACGAAACAACGAAACAACGAAACAACGAACCAACGAACCAACGAACCAACGAACCAACGAAACAAACGAACAAACGAACAAAAGAACAAATGAACAAACGAACAAACGAACAAACGAACCAACGAACCAAAGAACCAACGAATCAACGAAACAACGAAACAACGAAACAACGAAACAACGAACCAACGAAACAACGAAACAACGAACCAACGAAACCAACGAACCAACGAAGCAACGAACCTTCGAACCAACGAACCAACGAACCAACGAACCAACGAACCAACGAACCAACGAACCAACGAACCAACGAACCAACGAACCAACGTACAAACGAACAAACGAACAAACGAACAAAACGAACCAACGAACCAGCGAACCAACGAACCAACGAACCAACGAACAAACGAACAAAAGAACAAATGAACAAACGAGCAAAGAGACAAAGAAACAAAAGAACCAACGAAACAACGAAACAACGAAAACAACGAAACAACGAAACAACGAAACAATGAAACAACGAAACAACGAACCAACGAACCAACGAAACCAACGAACCAACGAACCAACGAACCAACGAACCAACGAACCAACGAACCAACGAACCAACGAACCAACGAACCAGCGAAACCAACGAACCGACGAACCAACGAACCAACGAACCAACGAACCAACGCACCAACGAACCAACGAACCAACGAACCAACGAACCAACGAACCAACGAACAAACGACCAAACGAACAAACGAACAAACGAACAAACGAACAAACGAACAAACGAACAAACGAACAAACGAACAAACGAACAAACGAACAAACGAACAAACGAACAAAACGAACCAACGAAACAACGAAACAACGAAAACAACGAAACAACGAAACAACGAACCAACGAACCAACGAACCAACGAACCAACGAACCAACGAACCAACGAACCAACGAACCAACGAACCAACGAACCAACGAACCAACGAACCAACGAACCAACGAACCAAGGAACCAACGAACCAACGAACCAAGGAACCAACGAACCAACGAACCAAGGAACCAACGAACCAACGAACCAAGGAACCAACGAACCAACGAACCAACGAACCAACGAACAAACGAAAAAGAGAACAAATGAACAAACGAACAAACGAACAAAGAGACAAAGAAACAAAAGAACCAACGAAACAACGAAACAACGAAACAAACGAAACAACGAAACAACGAAACAACGAAACAACGAAACAACGAAACAATGAAACAACGAAACAACGAACCAACGAAACAACGAAACAACGAAACAACGAACCAACGAACCAACGAACCAAGGAACCAACGAACCAACGAACCAAGGAACCAACGAACCAACGAACCAACGAACCAACGAACCAACGAACCAACGAACCAACGAACCAACGAACCAACGAACCAACGAACCAACGAACCAACGAACCAACGAACCAAAGAACCAACGAACCAACGAACCAACGAAACAACGAAACAACGAACCAAGGAACCAACGAACCAACGAACCAACGAAGAAACGAACAAAAGAACAAATGAACAAACGAACAAACGAACAAAGAGACAAAGAAACAAAAGAACCAACGAAACAACGAAACAACGAAACAACGAAACAACGAAACAACGAAACAACGAAACAACGAAACAACGAAACAACGAAACAACGAAACAACGAAACAACGAAACAACGAAACAACGAAACAACGAAACAACGAAACAACGAAACAACGAACCAACGAACCAACGAACCAACGAACCAACGAACCAACGAACCAACGAACCAACGAACCAACGAACCAACGAACCAACGAACCAACGAACCAACGAACCAACGAACCAACGAACCAACGAACCAACGAACCAACGAACCAACGAACCAACGAACCAACGAACCAACGAACCAACGAACCAACGAACCAACGAACCAACGAACCTTCGAACCAACGAACCAACGAACCAACGAACCAACGAACCAACGAACCAACGAACAAACGAACAAACGAACAAACGAACAAACGAACAAACGAACCAACGAACCAACGAACCAACGAACCAACGAACCAACGAACCAACGAACCAACGAACCAACGAATCAACGAACCAACGAACCAACGAACCAACGAAAAACGAACCAGCGAACCAACGAACCAACGAACCAACGAACAAACGAACAAAAGAACAAATGAACAAACGAACAAAGAGACAAAGAAACAAAAGAACCAACGAAACAACGAAACAACGAAACAACGAAACAACGAAACAACGAAACAACGAAACAACGAACCAACGAACCAACGAACCAACGAACCAACGAACCAACGAACCAACGAACCAAGGAACCAACGAACCAACGAACCAACGAACCAACGAACCAAAGAACCAACGAACCAACGAACCAACGAAACAACGAAACAACGAAACAACGAAACAACGAACCAACGAACCAACGAACCAACGAACCAACGAACAAACGAACAAACGAACAAAAGAACAAATGAACAAACGAACAAACGAACAAACGAACCAACGAACCAAAGAACCAACGAATCAACGAAACAACGAAACAACGAAACAACGAAACAACGAACCAACGAAACAACGAAACAACGAACCAACGAACCAACGAACCAACGAAGCAACGAACCTTCGAACCAACGAACCAACGAACCAACGAACCAACGAACCAACGAACCAACGAACCAACGAACCAACGAACCAACGAACCAACGAACCAACGAACCAACGTACAAACGAACAAACGAACAAACGAACAAACGAACCAACGAACCAGCGAACCAACGAACCAACGAACCAACGAACAAACGAACAAAAGAACAAATGAACAAACGAGCAAAGAGACAAAGAAACAAAAGAACCAACGAAACAACGAAACAACGAAACAACGAAACAACGAAACAACGAAACAATGAAACAACGAAACAACGAACCAACGAACCAACGAACCAACGAACCAACGAACCAACGAACCAACGAACCAACGAACCAACGAACCAACGAACCAACGAACCAACGAACCAACGAACCAGCGAACCAACGAACCAACGAACCAACGAACCAACGAACCAACGAACCAACGCACCAACGAACCAACGAACCAACGAACCAACGAACCAACGAACCAACGAACAAACGACCAAACGAACAAACGAACAAACGAACAAACGAACAAACGAACAAACGAACAAACGAACAAACGAACAAACGAACAAACGAACAAACGAACAAACGAACAAACGAACAAACGAAACAACGAAACAACGAAACAACGAAACAACGAAACAACGAACCAACGAACCAACGAACCAACGAACCAACGAACCAACGAACCAACGAACCAACGAACCAACGAACCAACGAACCAACGAACCAACGAACCAACGAACCAACGAACCAACGAACCAACGAACCAACGAACCAACGAACCAACGAACCAACGAACCAACGAACCAACGAACCAACGAACCAACGAACCAACGAACAAACGAACAAACGAACAAACGAACAAACGAACAAACGAACAAACGAACAAACGAACAAACGAACAAACGAACAAACGAACAAACGAACAAACGAACAAACGAACAAACGAACAAACGAACAAACGAACAAACGAACCAACGAACCAACGAACCAACGAACCAACGAACCAACGAACCAACGAACCAACGAACCAACGAACCAACGAACCAACGAACCAACGAACCAACGAACCAACGAACCAACGAACCAACGAACCAACGAACCAACGAACCAACGAACCAACGAACCAACGAACCAACGAACCAACGAACCAACGAACCAACGAACCAACGAACCAACGAACCAACGAACCAACGAACCAACGAACCAACGAACCAACGAACCAACGAACCAACGAACCAACGAACCAACGAACCAACGAACCAACGAACCAACGAACCAACGAACCAACGAACCAACGAACCAACGAACCAACGAACCAACGAACCAACGAACCAACGAACCAACGAACCAACGAACCTTCGAACCAACGAACCAACGAACAAACGAACAAACGAACAAACGAACCAACGAACCAACGAACCAACGAACCAACGAACCAACGAACCAACGAACCAACGAACCAACGAACCAACGAACCAACGAACCAACGAACCAACGAACCAACGAACCAACGAACCAACGAACCAACGAACCAACGCACCAACGAACCAACGAACCAACGAACCAACGAACCAACGAACCAACGAACAAACGACCAAACGAACAAACGAACAAACGAACAAACGAACAAACGAACAAACGAACAAACGAACAAACGAACAAACGAACAAACGAACAAACGAACAAACGAACAAACGAACCAACGAAACAACGAAACAACGAAACAACGAAACAACGAACCAACGAACCAACGAACCAACGAACCAACGAACCAACGAACCAACGAACCAACGAACCAACGAACCAACGAACCAACGAACCAACGAACCAACGAACCAACGAACCAACGAACCAACGAACCAACGAACCAACGAACCAACGAACCAACGAACCAACGAACCAACGAACAAACGAACAAACGAACAAACGAACAAACGAACAAACGAACAAACGAACAAACGAACAAACGAACAAACGAACAAACGAACAAACGAACAAACGAACAAACGAACAAACGAAACAACGAACCAACTAACCAACGAACCAACGAACCAACGAACCAACGAACCAACGAACCAACGAACCAACGAACCAACGAACCAACGAACCAACGAACCAAGGAACAAACGAACCAACGAACCAACGAACCAACGAACCAACGAACCAACGAACCTTCGAACCAACGAACCAACGAACCAACGAACCAACGAACCAACGAACCAACGAACCAACGAACCAACGAACCAACGTACAAACGAACAAACGAACAAACGAACAAACGAACCAACGAACCAGCGAACCAACGAACCAACGAACCAACGAACAAACGAACAAAAGAACAAATGAACAAACGAGCAAAGAGACAAAGAAACAAAAGAACCAACGAAACAACGAAACAACGAAACAACGAAACAACGAAACAACGAAACAACGAAACAACGAACCAACGAACCAACGAACCAACGAACCAACGAACCAACGAACCAACGAACCAACGAACCAACGAACCAACGAACCAACGAACCAACGAACCAACGAACCAACGAACCAACGAACCAACGAACCAACGAACCAACGAACCAACGAACCAACGAACCAACGAACCAACGAACCAACGAACCAACGAACCAACGAACCAACGAACCAACGAACCAACGAACCAACGAACCAACGAACCTTCGAACCAACGAACCAACGAACCAACGAACCAACGAACCAACGAACCAACGAACCAACGAACCAACGAACCAACGAACAAACGAACAAACGAACAAACGAACAAACGAACCAACGAACCAACGAACCAACGAACCAACGAACCAACGAACCAACGAACCAACGAACCAACGAACCAACGAACCAACGAACCAACGAATCAACGAACCAACGAACCAACGAACCAACGAACCAGCGAACCAACGAACCAACGAACCAACGAACCAACGAACAAACGAACAAAAGAACAAATGAACAAACGTACAAAGAGACAAAGAAACAAAAGAACCAACGAAACAACGAAACAACGAAACAACGAAACAACGAAACAACGAAACAACGAAACAACGAAACAACGAAACAACGAAACAACGAAACAACGAAACAACGAAACAACGAAACAACGAAACAACGAAACAACGAAACAACGAATCAACGAAACAACGAACCAACGAACCAACGAACAAAAGAACAAATGAACAAACGAACAAACGAACAAAGAGACAAAGAAACAAAAGAACCAACGAAACAACGAAACAACGAAACAACGAAACAACGAAACAACGAAACAACGAAACAACGAAACAACGAAACAACGAAACAACGAAACAACGAAACAACGAAACAACGAAACAACGAAACAACGAAACAACGAAACAACGAAACAACGAAACAACGAAACAACGAAACAACGAAACAACGAAACAACGAAACAACGAAACAACGAAACAACGAAACAACGAAACAACGAAACAACGAAACAACGAAACAACGAAACAACGAAACAACGAAACAACGAAACAACGAAACAACGAAACAACGAAACAACGAAACAACGAAACAACGAAACAACGAAACAACGAAACAACGAAACAACGAAACAACGAAACAACGAAACAACGAAACAACGAAACAACGAAACAACGAAACAACGAAACAACGAAACAACGAAACAACGAAACAACGAAACAACGAAACAACGAAACAACGAAACAACGAAACAACGAAACAACGAAACAACGAAACAACGAAACAACGAAACAACGAAACAACGAAACAACGAAACAACGAAACAACGAAACAACGAAACAACGAAACAACGAAACAACGAAACAACGAAACAACGAAACAACGAAACAACGAAACAACGAAACAACGAAACAACGAAACAACGAAACAACGAAACAACGAAACAACGAAACAACGAAACAACGAAACAACGAAACAACGAAACAACGAAACAACGAAACAACGAAACAACGAAACAACGAAACAACGAAACAACGAAACAACGAAACAACGAAACAACGAAACAACGAAACAACGAAACAACGAACCAACGAACCAACGAACCAACGAACCAACGAACCAACGAACCAACGAACCAAGGAACCAACGAACCAACGAACCAACGAACCAACGAACCAAAGAACCAACGAACCAACGAAACAACGAAACAACGAAACAACGAAACAACGAAACAACGAAACAACGAACCAACGAACCAACGAACCAACGAACCAACGAACAAACGAACAAACGAACAAAAGAACAAATGAACAAACGAACAAACGAACAAACGAACCAACGAACCAAAGAACCAACGAAACAACGAAACAACGAAACAACGAAACAACGAAACAACGAAACAACGAACCAACGAAACAACGAAACAACGAACCAACGAACCAACGAACCAACGAACCAACGAACCTTCGAACCAACGAACCAACGAACCAACGAACCAACGAACCAACGAAGCAACGAACCAACGAACCAACGAACCAACGAACCAACGAACCAACGAACCAACGAACCAACGAACCAACGTACAAACGAACAAACGAACAAACGAACAAACGAACCAACGAACCAGCGAACCAACGAACCAACGAACCAACGAACAAACGAACAAAAGAACAAATGAACAAACGAGCAAAGAGACAAAGAAACAAAAGAACCAACGAAACAACGAAACAACGAAACAACGAAACAACGAAACAACGAAACAACGAAGCAACGAAACAACGAAACAACGAAACAACGAACCAACGAACCAACGAACCAACGAACCAACGAACCAACGAACCAACGAACCAACGAACCAACGAACCAGCGAACCAACGAACCAACGAACCAACGAACCAACGAACCAACGAACCAACGAACCAACGAACCAACGAACCAACGAACCAACGAACCAACGAACCAACGAACAAACGAACAAACGAACAAACGAACAAACGAACAAACGAACAAACGAACAAACGAACAAACGAACAAACGAACAAACGAACAAACGAACAAACGAACAAACGAACCAACGAAACAACGAAACAACGAACCAACGAACCAACGAACCAACGAACCAACGAACCAACGAACCAACGAACCAACGAACCAACGAACCAACGAACCAACGAACCAACGAACCAACGAACCAACGAACCAACGAACCAACGAACCAACGAACCAACGAACCAACGAACCAACGAACCAACGAACCAACGAACCAACGAACCAACGAACCAACGAACCAACGAACCAACGAACCAACGAACCAACGAACCAACGAACCAACGAACCAACGAACCAACGAACCAACGAACCAACGAACAAAAGAACAAATGAACAAACGAGCAAAGAGACAAAGAAACAAAAGAACCAACGAAACAACGAAACAACGAAACAACGAAACAACGAAGCAACGAAACAACGAAACAACGAAACAACGAACCAACGAACCAACGAACCAACGAACCAACGAACCAACGAACCAACGAACCAACGAACCAACGAACCAACGAACCAGCGAACCAACGAACCAACGAACCAACGAACCAACGAACCAACGAACCAACGAACCAACGAACCAACGAACCATGGAACCAACGAACCAACGAACCAACGAACAAACGAACAAACGAACAAACGAACAAACGAACAAACGAACAAACGAACAAACGAACAAACGAACAAACGAACAAACGAACAAACGAACAAACGAACAAACGAACCAACGAAACAACGAAACAACGAACCAACGAACCAACGAACCAACGAACCAACGAACCAACGAACCAACGAACCAACGAACCAACGAACCAACGAACCAACGAACCAACGAACCAACGAACCAACGAACCAACGAACCAACGAACCAACGAACCAACGAACCAACGAACCAACGAACCAACGAACCAACGAACCAACGAACCAACGAACCAACGAACCAACGAACCAACGAACCAACGAACCAACGAACCAACGAACCAACGAACCAACGAACCAACGAACCAACGAACCAACGAACCAACGAACCAACGAACCAACGAACCAACGAACCAACGAACCAACGAAACAACGAACCAACGAACCAAGGAACAAACGAACAAACGAACCAACGAACCAACGAACCAACGAACCAACGAACCAACGAACCAACGCACCAACGAACCAACGAACCAACGAACCAACGAATCAACGAACCAACGCACCAACGAACCAACGAACCAACGAACCAACGAATCAACGAACCAACGAACCAACGAACCAACGAACCAACGAACCAACGAACCAACGAACCAACGAACAAACGAACAAACGAACAAACGAACAAACGAACAAACGAACAAACGAACAAACGAACAAACGAACAAACGAACAAACGAACAAACGAACAAACGAACAAACGAACAAACGAACAAACGAAACAACGAACCAACTAACCAACGAACCAACGAACCAACGCACCAACGAACCAACGAACCAACGAACCAACGAACCAACGAACCAACGAACCAAGGAACAAACGAACCAACGAACCAACGAACCAACGAACCAACGAACCAACGAACCTTCGAACCAACGAACCAACGAACCAACGAACCAACGAACCAACGAACCAACGAACCAACGAACCAACGAACCAACGAACCAACGAACCAACGTACAAACGAACAAACGAACAAACGAACAAACGAACCAACGAACCAGCGAACCAACGAACCAGCGAACCAACGAACCAACGAACCAGCGAACAAACGAACAAAAGAACAAATGAACAAACGAGCAAAGAGACAAAGAAACAAAAGAACCAACGAAACAACGAAACAACGAAACAACGAAACAACGAAACAACGAAACAATGAAACAACGAAACAACGAACCAACGAACCAACGAACCAACGAACCAACGAACCAACGAACCAACGAACCAACGAACCAACGAACCAACGAACCAACGAACCAACGAACCAACGAACCAACGAACCAACGAACCAACGAACCAACGAACCAACGAACCAACGAACCAACGAACCAACGAACCAACGAACCAACGAACCAACGAACCAACGAACCAACGAACCAACGAACCAACGAACCAACGAACCAACGAACCAACGAACCAACGAACCAACGAACCAACGAACCTTCGAACCAACGAACCAACGAACCAACGAACCAACGAACCAACGAACCAACGAACCAACGAACCAACGAACAAACGAACAAACGAACAAACGAACAAACGAACCAACGAACCAACGAACCAACGAACCAACGAACCAACGAACCAACGAACCAACGAACCAACGAACCAACGAACCAACGAATCAACGAACCAACGAACCAACGAACCAACGAACCAGCGAACCAACGAACCAACGAACCAACGAACCAACGAACAAACGAACAAAAGAACAAATGAACAAACGTACAAAGAGACAAAGAAACAAAAGAACCAACGAAACAACGAAACAACGAAACAACGAAACAACGAAACAACGAAACAACGAACCAACGAACCAACGAACCAACGAACCAACGAACCAACGAACCAACGTACAAACGAACAAACGAACAAACGAACAAACGAACCAACGAACCAGCGAACCAACGAACCAGCGAACCAACGAACCAACGAACCAGCGAACAAACGAACAAAAGAACAAATGAACAAACGAGCAAAGAGACAAAGAAACAAAAGAACCAACGAAACAACGAAACAACGAAACAACGAAACAACGA
The DNA here is from genome assembly GCF_050908995.1 of Andrena cerasifolii. Taxonomy (NCBI): domain Eukaryota; kingdom Metazoa; phylum Arthropoda; class Insecta; order Hymenoptera; family Andrenidae; genus Andrena; species Andrena cerasifolii. The sequence goes on from NW_027486412.1 coordinate 14,873, forward strand.
AACAACGAAACAATGAAACAACGAAACAACGAACCAACGAACCAACGAACCAACGAACCAACGAACCAACGAACCAACGAACCAACGAACCAACGAACCAACGAACCAACGAACCAACGAACCAACGAACCAACGAACCAACGAACCAACGAACCAACGAACCAACGAACCAACGAACCAACGAACCAACGAACCAACGAACCAACGAACCAACGAACCAACGAACCAACGAACCAACGAACCAACGAACCAACGAACCAACGAACCAACGAACCAACGAACCAACGAACCAACGAACAAACGAACAAACGAACAAACGAACAAACGAACAAACGAACAAACGAACAAACGAAACAACGAACCAACTAACCAACGAACCAACGAACCAACGCACCAACGAACCAACGAACCAACGAACCAACGAACCAACGAACCAACGAACCAAGGAACAAACGAACCAACGAACCAACGAACCAACGAACCAACGAACCAACGAACCTTCGAACCAACGAACCAACGAACCAACGAACCAACGAACCAACGAACCAACGAACCAACGAACCAACGAACCAACGAACCAACGAACCAACGAACCAACGTACAAACGAACAAACGAACAAACGAACAAACGAACCAACGAACCAGCGAACCAACGAACCAGCGAACCAACGAACCAACGAACCAGCGAACAAACGAACAAAAGAACAAATGAACAAACGAGCAAAGGGACAAAGAAACAAAAGAACCAACGAAACAACGAAACAACGAAACAACGAAACAACGAAACAACGAAACAACGAAACAACGAAACAATGAAACAACGAAACAACGAACCAACGAACCAACGAACCAACGAACCAACGAACCAACGAACCAACGAACCAACGAACCAACGAACCAACGAACCAACGAACCAACGAACCAACGAACCAACGAACCAACGAACCAACGAACCAACGAACCAACGAACCAACGAACCAACGAACCAACGAACCAACGAACCAACGAACCAACGAACCAACGAACCAACGAACCAACGAACCAACGAACCAACGAACCAACGAACCAACGAACCAACGAACCAACGAACCAACGAACCTTCGAACCAACGAACCAACGAACCAACGAACCAACGAACCAACGAACCAACGAACCAACGAACCAACGAACAAACGAACAAACGAACAAACGAACAAACGAACCAACGAACCAACGAACCAACGAACCAACGAACCAACGAACCAACGAACCAACGAACCAACGAACCAACGAATCAACGAACCAACGAACCAACGAACCAACGAACCAGCGAACCAACGAACCAACGAACCAACGAACCAACGAACAAACGAACAAAAGAACAAATGAACAAACGTACAAAGAGACAAAGAAACAAAAGAACCAACGAAACAACGAAACAACGAAACAACGAAACAACGAAACAACGAAACAACGAAACAACGAAACAACGAAACAACGAAACAACGAAACAACGAAACAACGAAACAACGAAACAACGAAACAACGAACCAACGAACCAACGAACCAACGAACCAACGAACCAACGAACCAACGCACCAACGAACCAACGAACCAACGAACCAACGAATCAACGAACCAACGCACCAACGAACCAACGAACCAACGAACCAACGAATCAACGAACCAACGAACCAACGAACCAACGAACCAACGAACCAACGAACCAACGAACCAACGAACAAACGAACAAACGAACAAACGAACAAACGAACAAACGAACAAACGAACAAACGAACAAACGAACAAACGAACAAACGAACAAACGAACAAACGAACAAACGAACAAACGAACAAACGAAACAACGAACCAACTAACCAACGAACCAACGAACCAACGCACCAACGAACCAACGAACCAACGAACCAACGAACCAACGAACCAACGAACCAAGGAACAAACGAACCAACGAACCAACGAACCAACGAACCAACGAACCAACGAACCTTCGAACCAACGAACCAACGAACCAACGAACCAACGAACCAACGAACCAACGAACCAACGAACCAACGAACCAACGAACCAACGAACCAACGAACCAACGTACAAACGAACAAACGAACAAACGAACAAACGAACCAACGAACCAGCGAACCAACGAACCAACGAACCAGCGAACAAACGAACAAAAGAACAAATGAACAAACGAGCAAAGAGACAAAGAAACAAAAGAACCAACGAAACAACGAAACAACGAAACAACGAAACAACGAAACAACGAAACAATGAAACAACGAAACAACGAACCAACGAACCAACGAACCAACGAACCAACGAACCAACGAACCAACGAACCAACGAACCAACGAACCAACGAACCAACGAACCAACGAACCAACGAACCAACGAACCAACGAACCAACGAACCAACGAACCAACGAACCAACGAACCAACGAACCAACGAACCAACGAACCAACGAACCAACGAACCAACGAACCAACGAACCAACGAACCAACGAACCTTCGAACCAACGAACCAACGAACCAACGAACCAACGAACCAACGAACCAACGAACCAACGAACCAACGAACAAACGAACAAACGAACAAACGAACAAACGAACCAACGAACCAACGAACCAACGAACCAACGAACCAACGAACCAACGAACCAACGAACCAACGAACCAACGAACCAACGAATCAACGAACCAACGAACCAACGAACCAACGAACCAGCGAACCAACGAACCAACGAACCAACGAACCAACGAACAAACGAACAAAAGAACAAATGAACAAACGTACAAAGAGACAAAGAAACAAAAGAACCAACGAAACAACGAAACAACGAAACAACGAAACAACGAAACAACGAAACAACGAAACAACGAAACAACGAAACAACGAAACAACGAAACAACGAAACAACGAAACAACGAAACAACGAAACAACGAAACAACGAAACAACGAAACAACGAAACAACGAAACAACGAAACAACGAAACAACGAAACAACGAAACAACGAAACAACGAAACAACGAACCAAAGAACCAACGAACCAACGTACCAACGAAACAACGAAACAACGAAACAACGAAACAACGAACCAACGAACCAACGAACCAACGAACCAACGAACCAACGAACCAACGAACAAACGAACAAACGAACAAAAGAACAAATGAACAAACGAACAAACGAACAAACGAACCAACGAACCAAAGAACCAACGAACCAACGAAACAACGAAACAAAGAAACAACGAAACAACGAACCAACGAAACAACGAACCAACGAACCAACGAACCAACGAACAAAAGAACAAATGAACAAACGAACAAAGAGACAAAGAAACAAAAGAACCAACGAAACAACGACACAACGAAACAACGAAACAACGAAACAACGAAACAACGACACAACGAAACAACGAAACAACGAAGCAACGAAGCAACGAAACTACGAAACAACGAAACAACGAAACAACGAAACAACGAAACAACGAAACAACGAAACAACGAAACAACGAAACAACGAAACAACGAAACAACGAAACAACGAAACAACGAAACAACGAAACAACGAAACAACGAAACAACGAAACAACGAAACAACGAAACAACGAAACAACGAAACAACGAAACAACGAAACAACGAAACAACGAAACAACGAAACAACGAAACAACGAAACAACGAAACAACGAAACAACGAAACAACGAAACAACGAAACAACGAAACAACGAAACAACGAAACAACGAAACAACGAAACAACGAAACAACGAAACAACGAAACAACGAAACAACGAAACAACGAAACAACGAAACAACGAAACAACGAAACAACGAAACAACGAAACAACGAAACAACGAAACAACGAAACAACGAAACAACGAACGAAACAACGAAACAACGAAACAACGAAACAACGAAACAACGAAACAACGAAACAACGAAACAAACAACGAAACAACGAAACAACGAAACAACGAAACAACGAAACAACGAAACAACGAAACAACGAAACAACGAAACAACGAAAAAACGAAACAACGAAACAACGAAACAACGAAACAACGAAACAACGAAACAACGAAACAACGAACCAAAGAACCAACGAACCAACGAACCAACGAACCAACGAAACAACGAAACAACGAAACAACGAAACAACGAACCAACGAACCAACGAACCAACGAACCAACGAACAAACGAACAAACGAACAAGAGAACAAATGAACAAACGAACAAACGAACAAAGAGACAAAGAAACAAAAGAACCAACGAAACAACGAAACAACGAAACAACGAAACAACGAAACAACGAAACAACGAAACAACGAAACAACGAAACAACGAAACAACGAAACAACGAAACAACGAAACAACGAAACAACGAAACAACGAAACAACGAAACAACGAAACAACGAAACAACGAAACAACGAAACAACGAAACAACGAAACAACGAAACAACGAAACAACGAAACAACGAAACAACGAAACAACGAAACAACGAAACAACGAAACAACGAAACAACGAAACAACGAAACAACGAAACAACGAAACAACGAAACAACGAAACAACGAAACAACGAAACAACGAAACAACGAAACAACGAACCAAAGAACCAACGACCCAACGAACCAACGAACCAACGAACCAACGAACCAACGAACCAACGAAACAACGAAACAACGAAACAACGAACCAACGAACCAACGAACCAACGAACCAACGAACAAACGAACAAACGAACAAGAGAACAAATGAACAAACGAACAAACGAACAAACGAACAAAGAGACAAAGAAACAAAAGAACCAACGAAACAACGAAACAACGAAACAACGAAACAACGAAACAACGAAACAACGAAACAACGAAACAACGAAACAATGAAACAACGAAACAACGAAACAACGAAACAACGAAACAACGAAACAACGAAACAACGAAACAACGAAACAACGAAACAACGAAACAACGAAACAACGAAACAACGAAACAACGAAACAACGAAACAACGAAACAACGAAACAACGAAACAACGAAACAACGAAACAACGAAACAACGAAACAACGATACAACGAAACAACGAAACAACGAAACAACGAAACAACGAAACAACGAACCAACGAACCAACGAACCAACGAACCAACGAACCAACGAACCAACGAACCAACGAACCAACGAACCAACGAACCAACGAAACACCGAAACAACGAAACAACGAAACAACGAAACAACGAACCAACGAACCAACGAACAAACGAACCAACGAACCAACGAACCAACGAACCAACGAACCAACGAACCAACGAACCAGCGAACCAACGAACCAACGAACCAACGAACCAACGAACCAACAAACAAAAGAACCAACGAAACAACGAAACAACGAAACAACGAAACAACGAAACAACGAAACAACGAAACAACGAAACAACGAAACAACGAAACAACGAAACAACGAAACAACGAAACAACGAATCAACGAAACAACGAACCAACGAACCAACGAACCAACGAACCAACGAACAAAAGAACAAATGAACAAACGAACAAACGAACAAAGAGACAAAGAAACAAAAGAACCAACGAAACAACGAAACAACGAAACAACGAAACAAAGAAACAACGAAACAACGAAACAACGAAACAACGAAACAACGAAACAACGAAACAACGAAACAACGAAACAACGAAACAACGAAACAACGAAACAACGAAACAACGAAACAACGAAACAACGAAACAACGAAACAACGAAACAACGAAACAACGAAACAACGAAACAACGAAACAACGAAACAACGAAACAACGAAACAACGAAACAACGAAACAACGAAACAACGAAACAACGAAACAACGAAACAACGAAACAACGAAACAACGAAACAACGAAACAACGAAACAACGAAACAACGAAACAACGAAACAACGAAACAACGAAACAACGAAACAACGAAACAACGAAACAACGAAACAAAGAAACAACGAAACAACGAAACAACGAAACAAAGAAACAACGAAACAACGAAACAACGAAACAACGAAACAACGAAACAACGAAACAACGAAACAACGAAACAACGAAACAACGAAACAACGAAACAACGAACCAACGAACCAACGTACCAACGAACCAACGAACCAACGAACCAACGAACCAACGAACCAACGAACCAACGAACCAAGGAACCAACGAACCAACGAACCAACGAACCAAAGAACCAACGAACCAACGAAACAACGAAACAACGAAACAACGAAACAACGAAACAACGAACCAACGAACCAACGAACCAACCAACCAACGAACAAACGAACAAACGAACAAACGAACCAACGAACCAAAGAACCAACGAACCAACGAACCAACGAACCAACGAACCAACGAACCAACGAACCAACGAACCAACGAACCAAAGAACCAACGAACCAACGAACCAACGAAACACCGAAACAACGAAACAACGAAACAACGAACCAACGAACCAACGAACCAACGAACCAACGAACCAACGAACAAACGAACAAAAGAACAAATGAACAAACGAAACAACGAAACAACGAAACAACGAAACAACGAAACAAAGAAACAACGAAACAACGAACCAAAGAACCAACGAACCAACGAACCAACGAACCAACGAACCAACGAAACAACGAACCAACGAACCAACGAACCAAAGAACCAACGAACCAACGAATCAACGAAACAACGAAACAACGAAACAACGAACCAACGAACCAACGAACCAACGAACCAACGAACCAACGAACAAACGAACAAAAGAACAAATGAACAAACGAACAAACGAACAAAGAGACAAAGAAACAAAAGAACCAACGAAACAACGAAACAACGAAACAACGAAACAATGAAAAAAAGAACCAACGAAACAACGAAACAACGAAACAACGAAACAACGAACAAACGAACCAACGAACCAACGAACCAACGAACCAACGAACCAACGAACCAAAGAACCAACGAACCAACGAAACAACGAAACAACGAAACAACGAAACAACGAAACAACGAAACAACGAAACAACGAAACAACGAAACAACGAAACAACGAAACAACGAAACAACGAAACAACGAAACAACGAAACAACGAAACAACGAAACAACGAAACAACGAAACAACGAAACAACGAAACAACGAAACAACGAAACAACGAAACAACGAAACAACGAAACAACGAAACAACGAAACAACGAAACAACGATACAACGAAACAACGAAACAACGAAACAACGAAACAACGAAACAACGAAACAACGAAACAACGAAACAACGAAACAACGAAACAACGAAACAACGAAACAACGAAACAACGAAACAACGAAACAACGAAACAACGAAACAACGAAACAACGAAACAACGAAACAACGAAACAACGAAACAACGAAACAACGAAACAACGAAACAACGAAACAACGAAACAACGAAACAACGAAACAACGAAACAACGAAACAACGAAACAACGAAGCAACGAAACAACGAAACAACGAAACAACGAAACAACGAAACAACGAAACAACGAAACAACGAAACAACGAAACAACGAAACAACGAAACAACGAAACAACGAAACAACGAAACAACGAAACAACGAAACAACGATACAACGAAACAACGAAACAACGAAACAACGAAACAACGAACCAACGAACCAACGAACCAACGAACCAACGAACCAACGAACCAACGAACCAAAGAACCAACGAACCAACGAACCAACGAAACACCGAAACAACGAAACAACGAAACAACGAACCAACGAACCAACGAACCAACGAACCAACGAACCAACGAACAAACGAACAAAAGAACAAATGAACAAACGAACAAACGAACAAAAGAACAAATGAACAAACGTACAAAGAGACAAAGAAACAAAAGAACCAACGAAACAACGAAACAACGAAACAACGAAACAACGAAACAACGAAACAACGAAACAACGAAACAACGAAACAACGAAACAACGAAACAACGAAACAACGAAACAACGAAACAACGAAACAACGAAACAACGAAACAACGAATCAACGAAACAACGAACCAACGAACCAACGAACCAACGAACAAAAGAACAAATGAACAAACGAACAAACGAACAAAGAGACAAAGAAACAAAAGAACCAACGAAACAACGAAACAACGAAACAACGAAACAACGAAACAACGAAACAACGAAACAACGAAACAACGAAACAACGAAACAACGAAACAACGAAACAACGAAACAACGAAA
>NW_027486413.1:0-15000 GCF_050908995.1 Andrena cerasifolii
ACCAACGAACCAACGAACCAACGAACGAACGAACCAACGAACCAACGAACCAACGAACCAACGAACCACCGAACCAACGAACCAACGAACCAACGAACCAACGAACCAGCGAACAAACGAACAAACGAACAAACGAACCAACGAACCAACGAACCAACCAACCAACGAACCAACGAACCAACGAACCAACGAACCAACGAACCAACGAACCAACGAACCAACGAACCAACGAACCAACGAACCAACGAACCAACGAACCAACGAACCAGCGAACAAACGAACAAACGAACCAACGAACCAACGAACCAACGAACCAACGAACAAACGAACCAACGAACCAACGAACCAACGAACCAACGAACCAAGGAACCAACGAACCAACGAACCAACGAACCAACGAACCAACGAACCAACGAACCTACGAACCAACGAACCAACGAACCAACGAACCAACGAACCAACGAACCAACGAACCAACGAACCAACGAACCAACGAACCAACGAACCAACGAACCAACGAACCAACGAACCAACGAACCAACGAACCAACGAACCAACGAACCAACGAACCAACGAACCAGCGAACAAACGAACAAACGAACAAACGAACAAACGAGCAAACGAACAAACGAACAAACGAACAAAGAAAGAAAGAAACAAAGAAACAAACGAACCAACGAACCAACGAACAAACGAACATACGAACAAAGAAAGAAAGAAACAAAGAAACAAACGAACTAACGAACCAACGAACCAACGAACCAACGAACCATCGAACCAACGAACGAAAGAACGAACGAACCAACGAACCAACGAACCAACGAACAAACGAACCAACGATCAAACGAACAAACGAACAAAGAAAGAAAGAAACAAAGAAACAAACGAACCAACGAACCAACGAACCAACGAACCAACGAACCAACGAACCAACGAACCAACGAACCAACGAACCAACGAACCAACGAACCAACGAACCAACGAACCAACGAACCAACGAACCAACCAACCAACGAACCAACGAACCAACGAACCAACGAACCAACGAACCAACGAACCAACGAACCAACGAACCAAAGAACCAACGAACCTACGAACCAACGAACCAACGAACCAACGAACCAACGAACCAACGAACCAACGAACCAACGAACCAACGAACCAACGAACAACGAACCAGCGAACAAACGAACAAACGAACAAACGAACAAACGAGCAAACGAACAAACGAACAAACGAACAAAGAAAGAAAGAAACAAAGAAACAAATGAACCAACGAACCAACGAACCAACGAACCAACGAACGAACGAACGAACGGACCAACGAACCAACGAACCAACGAACAAACGAACCAACGAACAAACGAACAAACGAACAAAGAAAGAAAGAAACAAAGAAACAAAGAAACAAACGAACCAACGAACCAACGAACCAACGAACAAACGAACAAAGAAAGAAAGAAACAAAGAAACAAAGAAACAAACGAACCAACGAACCAACGAACCAACGAACCAACGAACGAACGAACCAACGAACCAACGAACCAACGAACCAACGAACCAACGAACCAACGAACCAACGAACCAACGAACCAACGAACCAACGAACCAACGAAACAGCGAACAAACGAACAAAGAAAGAAAGAAACAAAGAAACAAACGAACCAACGAACCAACGAACCAACGAACAAACGAACAAACGAACAAAGAAAGAAAGAAACAAAGAAACAAACGAACCAACGAACCAACGAACCAACGAACAAACGAACAAAGAAAGAAAGAAACAAAGAAACAAAGAAACAAACGAACCAACGAACCAACGAACCAACGAACCAACGAACCAACGAACCAACGAACCAACGAACCAACGAACCAACGAACCAACGAACCAACGAACCAACGAACCAACGAACCAACGAACCAACGAACCAACGAACCAACGAACCAACGAACCAACGAACCAACGAACCAACGAACCAACGAACCAGCGAACAAACGAACAAACGAACCAACGAACCAACGAACCAACGAACCAACGAACAAACGAACCAACGAACCAACGAACCAACGAACCAACGAACCAAGGAACCAACGAACCAACGAACCAACGAACCAACGAACCAACGAACCAACGAACCTACGAACCAACGAACCAACGAACCAACGAACCAACGAACCAACGAACCAACGAACCAACGAACCAACGAACCAACGAACCAACGAACCAACGAACCAACGAACCAACGAACCAACGAACCAACGAACCAACGAACCAACGAACCAACGAACCAGCGAACAAACGAACAAACGAACAAACGAACAAACGAGCAAACGAACAAACGAACAAACGAACAAAGAAAGAAAGAAACAAAGAAACAAACGAACCAACGAACCAACGAACAAACGAACATACGAACAAAGAAAGAAAGAAACAAAGAAACAAACGAACTAACGAACCAACGAACCAACGAACCAACGAACCATCGAACCAACGAACGAAAGAACGAACGAACCAACGAACCAACGAACCAACGAACAAACGAACCAACGATCAAACGAACAAACGAACAAAGAAAGAAAGAAACAAAGAAACAAACGAACCAACGAACCAACGAACCAACGAACCAACGAACCAACGAACCAACGAACCAACGAACCAACGAACCAACGAACCAACGAACCAACGAACCAACGAACCAACGAACCAACGAACCAACCAACCAACGAACCAACGAACCAACGAACCAACGAACCAACGAACCAACGAACCAACGAACCAACGAACCAAAGAACCAACGAACCTACGAACCAACGAACCAACGAACCAACGAACCAACGAACCAACGAACCAACGAACCAACGAACCAACGAACCAACGAACCAACGAACCAGCGAACAAACGAACAAACGAACAAACGAACAAACGAGCAAACGAACAAACGAACAAACGAACAAAGAAAGAAAGAAACAAAGAAACAAATGAACCAACGAACCAACGAACCAACGAACCAACGAACGAACGAACGAACGGACCAACGAACCAACGAACCAACGAACAAACGAACCAACGAACAAACGAACAAACGAACAAAGAAAGAAAGAAACAAAGAAACAAAGAAACAAACGAACCAACGAACCAACGAACCAACGAACAAACGAACAACGAACCACGAACGAACGAACCAACGAACCAACGAACAACGAACCAACGAACCAACGAACCAACGAACCAACGAACCAACGAACCAACGAACCAACGAACCACAAAACGAACAAACGAACAAAGAAAGAAAGAAACAAAGAAACAAACGAACCAACGAACCAACGAACCAACGAACAAACGAACAAAGAAAGAAAGAAAAAGAAACAAAGAAACAAACGAACCAACGAACCAACGAACCAACGAACAACAAAGAACAAGCAAGAACCAACGAACCAACGAACCAACGAACCAACGAACCAACGAACCAACGAACCAACGAACCAACGAACCAACGAACCAACGAACCAACGAACCAACGAACCAACGAACCAACGAACCAACGAACCAACGAACCAACGAACCAACGAACCAACGAACCAACGAACCAACGAACCAACGAACCAACGAACCAACGAACCAACGAACCAACGAACCAACGAACCAACGAACCAACGAACCAACGAACCAACGAACCAACGAACCAGCGAACAAACGAACCAACGAACCAACGAACCAACGAACCAACGAACCAACGAACCAACGAACCAACGAACCAACGAACCAACGAACCAGCGAACAAACGAACAAACGAACCAACGAACCAACGAACCAACGAACCAACGAACAAACGAACCAACGAACCAACGAACCAACGAACCAACGAACCAAGGAACCAACGAACCAACGAACCAACGAACCAACGAACCAACGAACCAACGAACCTACGAACCAACGAACCAACGAACCAACGAACCAACGAACCAACGAACCAACGAACCAACGAACCAACGAACCAACGAACCAACGAACCAACGAACCAACGAACCAACGAACCAACGAACCAACGAACCAACGAACCAACGAACCAACGAACCAACGAACCAACGAACCAACGAACCAACGAACCAACGAACCAACGAACCAACGAACCAACGAACCAACGAACCAGCGAACAAACGAACAAACGAACAAACGAACAAACGAGCAAACGAACAAACGAACAAACGAACAAAGAAAGAAAGAAACAAAGAAACAAACGAACCAACGAACCAACGAACAAACGAACATACGAACAAAGAAAGAAAGAAACAAAGAAACAAACGAACCAACGAACCAACGAACCAACGAACCAACGAACCATCGAACCAACGAACGAACGAACGAACGAACCAACGAACCAACGAACCAACGAACAAACGAACCAACGATCAAACGAACAAACGAACAAAGAAAGAAAGAAACAAAGAAACAAACGAACCAACGAACCAACGAACCAACGAACCAACGAACCAACGAACCAACGAACCAACGAACCAACGAACCAACGAACCAACGAACCAACGAACCAACGAACCAACGAACCAACGAACCAACGAACCAACCAACCAACGAACCAACGAACCAACGAACCAACGAACCAACGAACCAACGAACCAACGAACCAACGAACCAAAGAACCAACGAACCTACGAACCAACGAACCAACGAACCAACGAACCAACGAACCAACGAACCAACGAACCAACGAACCAACGAACCAACGAACCAACGAACCAGCGAACAAACGAACAAACGAACAAACGAACAAACGAGCAAACGAACAAACGAACAAACGAACAAAGAAAGAAAGAAACAAAGAAACAAATGAACCAACGAACCAACGAACCAACGAACCAACGAACGAACGAACGAACGGACCAACGAACCAACGAACCAACGAACAAACGAACCAACGAACAAACGAACAAACGAACAAAGAAAGAAAGAAACAAAGAAACAAAGAAACAAACGAACCAACGAACCAACGAACCAACGAACAAACGAACAAAGAAAGAAAGAAACAAAGAAACAAAGAAACAAACGAACCAACGAACCAACGAACCAACGAACCAACGAACGAACGAACCAACGAACCAACGAACCAACGAACCAACGAACCAACGAACCAACGAACCAACGAACCAACGAACCAACGAACCAACGAATCAACGAACCAACGAACCAACGAACCAACGAACCAACGAACCAACGAACCAACGAACCAACGAACCAACGAACCAACGAACCAACGAACCAACGAACCAACGAACCAACGAACCAACGAACCAGCGAACAAACGAACCAACGAACCAACGAACCAACGAACCAACGAACCAACGAACCAACGAACCAACGAACCAACGAACCAACGAACCAACGAACCAACGAACCAGCGAACAAACGAACAAACGAACCAACGAACCAACGAACCAACGAACCAACGAACAAACGAACCAACGAACCAACGAACCAACGAACCAACGAACCAAGGAACCAACGAACCAACGAACCAACGAACCAACGAACCAACGAACCAACGAACCTACGAACCAACGAACCAACGAACCAACGAACCAACGAACCAACGAACCAACGAACCAACGAACCAACGAACCAACGAACCAACGAACCAACGAACCAACGAACCAACGAACCAACGAACCAACGAACCAACGAACCAACGAACCAACGAACCAACGAACCAACGAACCAACGAACCAACGAACCAACGAACCAACGAACCAGCGAACAAACGAACAAACGAACAAACGAACAAACGAGCAAACGAACAAACGAACAAACGAACAAAGAAAGAAAGAAACAAAGAAACAAACGAACCAACGAACCAACGAACAAACGAACATACGAACAAAGAAAGAAAGAAACAAAGAAACAAACGAACCAACGAACCAACGAACCAACGAACCAACGAACCATCGAACCAACGAACGAACGAACGAACGAACCAACGAACCAACGAACCAACGAACAAACGAACCAACGATCAAACGAACAAACGAACAAAGAAAGAAAGAAACAAAGAAACAAACGAACCAACGAACCAACGAACCAACGAACCAACGAACCAACGAACCAACGAACCAACGAACCAACGAACCAACGAACCAACGAACCAACGAACCAACCAACCAACGAACCAACGAACCAACGAACCAACGAACCAACGAACCAACGAACCAACGAACCAACGAACCAAAGAACCAACGAACCTACGAACCAACGAACCAACGAACCAACGAACCAACGAACCAACGAACCAACGAACCAACGAACCAACGAACCAACGAACCAACGAACCAGCGAACAAACGAACAAACGAACAAACGAACAAACGAGCAAACGAACAAACGAACAAACGAACAAAGAAAGAAAGAAACAAAGAAACAAATGAACCAACGAACCAACGAACCAACGAACCAACGAACGAACGAACGAACGGACCAACGAACCAACGAACCAACGAACAAACGAACCAACGAACAAACGAACAAACGAACAAAGAAAGAAAGAAACAAAGAAACAAAGAAACAAACGAACCAACGAACCAACGAACCAACGAACAAACGAACAAAGAAAGAAAGAAACAAAGAAACAAAGAAACAAACGAACCAACGAACCAACGAACCAACGAACCAACGAACGAACGAACCAACGAACCAACGAACCAACGAACCAACGAACCAACGAACCAACGAACCAACGAACCAACGAACCAACGAATCAACGAACCAACGAACCAACGAACCAACGAACCAACGAACCAACGAACCAACGAACCAACGAACCAACGAACCAACGAACCAACGAACCAACGAACCAACGAACCAACGAACCAACGAACCAACGAACCAACGAACCAGCGAACAAACGAACCAACGAACCAACGAACCAACGAACCAACGAACCAACGAACCAACGAACCAACGAACCAACGAACCAACGAACCAACGAACCAACGAACCAACGAACCAACGAACCAGCGAACAAACGAACAAACGAACCAACGAACCAACGAACCAACGAACCAACGAACAAACGAACCAACGAACCAACGAACCAACGAACCAACGAACCAAGGAACCAACGAACCAACGAACCAACGAACCAACGAACCAACGAACCAACGAACCTACGAACCAACGAACCAACGAACCAACGAACCAACGAACCAACGAACCAACGAACCAACGAACCAACGAACCAACGAACCAACGAACCAACGAACCAACGAACCAACGAACCAACGAACCAACGAACCAACGAACCAACGAACCAACGAACCAACGAACCAACGAACCAACGAACCAGCGAACAAACGAACAAACGAACAAACGAACAAACGAGCAAACGAACAAACGAACAAACGAACAAAGAAAGAAAGAAACAAAGAAACAAACGAACCAACGAACCAACGAACAAACGAACATACGAACAAAGAAAGAAAGAAACAAAGAAACAAACGAACCAACGAACCAACGAACCAACGAACCAACGAACCATCGAACCAACGAACGAACGAACGAACGAACCAACGAACCAACGAACCAACGAACAAACGAACCAACGATCAAACGAACAAACGAACAAAGAAAGAAAGAAACAAAGAAACAAACGAACCAACGAAACAACGAACCAACGAACCAACGAACCAACGAACCAACGAACCAACGAACCAACGAACCAACGAACCAACGAACCAACGAACCAACGAACCAACGAACCAACGAACCAACGAACCAACGAACCAACGAACCAACGAACCAACGAACCAACGAACCAACGAACCAACGAACCAACGAACCAAAGAACCAACGAACCTACGAACCAACGAACCAACGAACCAACGAACCAACGAACCAACGAACCAACGAACCAACGAACCAACGAACCAACGAACCAACGAACCAACGAACCAGCGAACAAACGAACAAACGAACAAACGAACAAACGAGCAAACGAACAAACGAAAAAACGAACAAACGAACAAAGAAAGAAAGAAACAAAGAAACAAATGAACCAACGAACCAACGAACCAACGAACCAACGAACGAACGAACGAACGGACCAACGAAACAACGAACCAACGAACAAACGAACCAACGAACAAACGAACAAACGAACAAAGAAAGAAAGAAACAAAGAAACAAAGAAACAAACGAACCAACGAACCAACGAACCAACGAACAAACGAACAAAGAAAGAAACAAAGAAACAAAGAAACAAACGAACCAACGAACCAACGAACCAACGAACCAACGAACGAACGAACCAACGAACCAACGAACCAACGAACCAACGAACCAACGAACCAACGAACCAACGAACCAACGAACCAACGAATCAACGAACCAACGAACCAACGAACCAACGAACCAACGAACAAACGAACAAAGAAAGAAAGAAACAAAGAAACAAAGAAACAAACGAACCAACGAACCAACGAACCAACGAACAAACGAACAAAGAAAGAAAGAAACAAAGAAACAAAGAAACAAACGAACCAACGAACCAACGAACCAACGAACCAACGAACGAACGAACCAACGAACCAACGAACCAACGAACCAACGAACCAACGAACCAACGAACCAACGAACCAACGAACCAACGAATCAACGAACCAACGAACCAACGAACCAACGAACCAACGAACCAACGAACCAACGAACCAACGAACCAACGAACCAACGAACCAACGAACCAACGAACCAACGAACCAACGAACCAACGAACCAACGAACCAACGAACCAACGAACCAGCGAACAAACGAACCAACGAACCAACGAACCAACGAACCAACGAACCAACGAACCAACGAACCAACGAACCAACGAACCAACGAACCAACGAACCAACGAACCAGCGAACAAACGAACAAACGAACCAACGAACCAACGAACCAACGAACCAACGAACAAACGAACCAACGAACCAACGAACCAACGAACCAACGAACCAAGGAACCAACGAACCAACGAACCAACGAACCAACGAACCAACGAACCAACGAACCTACGAACCAACGAACCAACGAACCAACGAACCAACGAACCAACGAACAACGAACCAACGAACCAACGAACCAACGAACCAACGAACCAACGAACCAACGAACCAACGAACCAACGAACCAACGAACCAACGAACCAACGAACAAACGAACATACGAACAAAGAAAGAAAGAAACAAAGAAACAAACGAACCAACGAACCAACGAACCAACGAACCAACGAACCATCGAACCAACGAACGAACGAACGAACGAACCAACGAACCAACGAACCAACGAACAAACGAACCAACGATCAAACGAACAAACGAACAAAGAAAGAAAGAAACAAAGAAACAAACGAACCAACGAACCAACGAACCAACGAACCAACGAACCAACGAACCAACGAACCAACGAACCAACGAACCAACGAACCAACGAACCAACGAACCAACGAACCAACGAACCAACGAACCAACGAACCAACGAACCAACGAACCAACGAACCAACGAACCAACGAACCAACGAACCAACGAACCAACGAACCAACGAACCAAAGAACCAACGAACCTACGAACCAACGAACCAACGAACCAACGAACCAACGAACCAACGAACCAACGAACCAACGAACCAACGAACCAACGAACCAACGAACCAACGAACCAGCGAACAAACGAACAAACGAACAAACGAACAAACGAGAAAACGAACAAACGAACAAACGAACAAAGAAAGAAAGAAACAAAGAAACAAATGAACCAACGAACCAACGAACCAACGAACCAACGAACGAACGAACGAACGGACCAACGAAACAACGAACCAACGAACAAACGAACCAACGAACAAACGAACAAACGAACAAAGAAAGAAAGAAACAAAGAAACAAAGAAACAAACGAACCAACGAACCAACGAACCAACGAACCAACGAACAAACGAACAAAGAAAGAAAGAAACAAACGAACCAACGAACCAACGAACCAACGAACCAACGAACGAACGAACCAACGAACCAACGAACCAACGAACCAACGAACCAACGAACCAACGAACCAACGAACCAACGAACCAACGAATCAACGAACCAACGAACCAACGAACCAACGAACCAACGAACCAACGAACCAACGAACCAGCGAACAAACGAACCAACGAACCAACGAACCAACGAACCAACGAACCAACGAACCAACGAACCAACGAACCTACGAACCAACGAACGAACGAACCAACGAACCAACGAACCAACGAACCAACGAACCAACGAACCAACGAACCAACGAACCAACGAACCAACGAATCAACGAACCAACGAACCAACGAACCAACGAACCAACGAACCAACGAACCAACGAACCAACGAAACAACGAACAAACGAACAAACGAACAAACGAACAAAGAAAGAAAGAAACAAAGAAACAAACGAACCAACGAACCAACGAACCAACGAAGCAACAAACCAACGAACCAACGAACCAACGAACAAACGAACAAACGAACAAAGAAAGAAAGAAACAAAGAAACAAACGAACCAACGAACCAACGAACCAACGAACAAACGAACAAAGAAAGAAAGAAACAAAGAAACAAAGAAACAAACGAACCAACGAACCAACGAACCAACGAACCAACGAACGAACGAACCAACGAACCAACGAACCAACGAACCAACGAACCAACGAACCAACGAACCAACGAACAAACGAACAAACGAACAAAGAAAGAAAGAAACAAAGAAACAAACGTACCAACGAACCAACGAACCAACGAACCAACGAACAAACGAACAAAGAAAGAAAGAAACAAAGAAACAAAGAAACAAACGAACCAACGAACCAACGAACCAACGAACCAACGAACGAACGAACCAACGAACCAACGAACCAACGAACCAACGAACCAACGAACCAACGAACCAACGAACCAACGAACCAGCGAACAAACGAACCAACGAACCAACGAACCAACGAACCAACGAACCAACGAACCAACGAACCAACGAACCAACGAACCAACGAACCAACGAACCAACGAACCAACGAACCAACGAAACAGCGAACAAACGAACAAAGAAAGAAAGAAACAAAGAAACAAACGAACCAACGAACCAACGAACCAACGAACCAACAAACCAACGAACCAACGAACCAACGAACCAACGAACCAACGAACCAACGAACAAACGAACAAACGAACAAAGAAAGAAAGAAACAAAGAAACAAACGAACCAACGAACCAACGAACCAACGAACAAACGAACAAAGAAAGAAAGAAAAAAGAAACAAAGAAACAAACGAACCAACGAACCAACGAACCAACGAACCAACGAACGAACGAACCAACGAACCAACGAACCAACGAACCAACGAACCAACGAACCAACGAACCAACGAATCAACGAACCAACGAACCAACGAACCAACGAACCAACGAACCAACGAACCAACGAACCAACGAACCAGCGAACAAACGAACCAACGAACCAACGAACCAACGAACCAACGAACCAACGAACCAACGAACCAACGAACCAACGAACCAACGAACCAACGAACCAACGAAACAACGAACAAACGAACAAACGAACAAACGAACAAAGAAAGAAAGAAACAAAGAAACAAACGAACTAACGAACCAACGAACCAACGAAGCAACAAACCAACGAACCAACGAACCATCGAACAAACGAACAAACGAACAAAGAAAGAAAGAAACAAAGAAACAAACGAACCAACGAAACAACGAACCAACGAACCAACGAACCAACGAACCAACGAACCAACGAACCAACGAACCAACGAACCAACGAACCAACGAACCAACGAACCAACGAACCAACGAACCAACGAACCAACGAACCAGCGAACAAACGAGCAAACGAGCAAACGAACAAAGGAACAAACGAACAAACGAACAAAGAAAGAAAGAAACAAAGAAACAAACGAACCAACGAACCAACGAACCAACGAACCAACGAACCAACGAACCAACGAACCAACGAACCAACGAACCAACGAACCAACGAACCAACGAACAAACGAACCAACGAACAAACGAACAAACGAACAAAGAAAGAAAGAAACAAAGAAACAAACGAACCAACGAACAAACGAACCAACGAACCAACGAACCAACGAACCAACGAACCAACGAACCAACGAACCAACGAACCAACGAACCAACGAACCAACGAACCAACGAACCAACGAACCAACGAACCAACGAACCAACGAACCAACGAACCAACGAACCAACGAACCAACGAACCAACGAACCAACGAACCAACGAACAAACGAACCAACGAACAAACGAACAAACGAACAAAGAAAGAAAGAAACAAAGAAACAAACGAACCAACGAACAAACGAACCAACGAACCAACGAACCAACGAACCAACGAACCGACGAACCAACGAACCAACGAACAAACGAACCAACGAACAAACGAACAAACGAACAAAGAAAGAAAGAAACAAAGAAACAAACGAACCAACGAACAAACGAACCAACGAACCAACGAACCAACGAACCAACGAACCAACGAACCAACGAACCAACGAACCAACGAACCAACGAACAAACGAACCAACGAACAAACGAACAAACGAACAAAGAAAGAAAGAAACAAAGAAACAAACGAACCAACGAACAAACGAACCAACGAACCAACGAACCAACGAACCAACGAACCAACGAACCAACGAACCAACGAACCAACGAACCAACGAACCAACGAACCAACGAACCAACGAACCAACGAACCAACGAACCAACGAACCAACGAACCAACGAACCAACGAACAAACGAACCAACGAACAAACGAACAAACGAACAAAGAAAGAAAGAAACAAAGAAACAAACGAACCAACGAACAAACGAACCAACGAACCAACGAACCAACGAACCAACGAACCAACGAACCAACGAACCAACGAACCAACGAACCAACGAACCAACGAACCAACGAACCAACGAACCAACGAACCAACGAACCAACGAACCAACGAACCAACGAACCAACGAACCAACGAACCAACGAACCAACGAACCAACGAACCAACGAACAAACGAACCAACGAACAAACGAACAAACGAACAAAGAAAGAAAGAAACAAAGAAACAAACGAACCAACGAACAAACGAACCAACGAACCAACGAACCAACGAACCAACGAACCAACGAACCAACGAACCAACGAACAAACGAACCAACGAACAAACGAACAAACGAACCAACGAACAAACGAACCAACGAACCAACGAACCAACGAACCAACGAACCAACGAACCAACGAACCAACGAACCAACGAACAAACGAACCAACGAACAAACGAACAAACGAACAAAGAAAGAAAGAAACAAAGAAACAAACGAACCAGCGAACAAACGAACCAACGAACCAACGAACCAACGAACCAACGAACCAACGAACCAACGAACCAACGAACCAACGAACCAACGAACCAACGAACCAACGAACCAACGAACCAACGAACCAACGAACCAGCAAACATACGAACCAACGAACCAACGAACCAACGAAGCAACAAACCAACGAACCAACGAACCATCGAACAAACGAACAAACGAACAAAGAAAGAAAGAAACAAAGAAACAAACGAACCAACGAAACAACGAACCAACGAACCAACGAACCAACGAACCAACGAACCAACGAACCAACGAACCAACGAACCAACGAACCAGCGAACAAACGAGCAAACGAGCAAACGAACAAAGGAACAAACGAACAAACGAACAAAGAAACAAAGAAACAAAGAAACAAAGAAACAAACGAACCAACGAACCAACGAACCAACGAACCAACGAACCAACGAACCAACGAACCAACGAACCAACGAACCAACGAACCAACGAACCAACGAACAAACGAACCAACGAACAAACGAACAAACGAACAAAGAAAGAAAGAAACAAAGAAACAAACGAACCAACGAACAAACGAACCAACGAACCAACGAACCAACGAACCAACGAACCAACGAACCAACGAACCAACGAACCAACGAACCAACGAACCAACGAACCAACGAACCAACGAACCAACGAACCAACGAACCAACGAACCAACGAACCAACGAACCAACGAACCAACGAACCAACGAACCAACGAACCAACGAACCAACGAACCAACGAACAAACGAACCAACGAACAAACGAACAAACGAACAAAGAAAGAAAGAAACAAAGAAACAAACGAACCAACGAACAAACGAACCAACGAACCAACGAACCAACGAACCAACGAACCAACGAACCAACGAACCAACGAACCAACGAACAAACGAACCAACGAACAAACGAACAAACGAACCAACGAACAAACGAACCAACGAACCAACGAACCAACGAACCAACGAACCAACGAACCAACGAACCAACGAACCAACGAACAAACGAACCAACGAACAAACGAACAAACGAACAAAGAAAGAAAGAAACAAAGAAACAAACGAACCAGCGAACAAACGAACCAACGAACCAACGAACCAACGAACCAACGAACCAACGAACCAACGAACCAACGAACCAACGAACCAACGAACCAACGAACCAACGAACCAACGAACCAACGAACCAACGAACCAACGAACCAACGAACAAACGAACCAACGAACAAACGAACAAACGAACAAAGAAAGAAAGAAACAAAGAAACAAACGAACCAACGAACAAACGAACCAACGAACCAACGAACCAACGAACCAACGAACCAACGAACCAACGAACCAACGAACCAACGAACCAACGAACCAACGAACCAACGAACCAACGAACCAACGAAACAACGAACAAACGAACAAACGAACAAACGAACAAAGAAAGAAAGAAACAAAGAAACAAACGAACCAACGAACCAACGAACCAACGAAGCAACAAACCAACGAACCAACGAACCAACGAACAAACGAACAAACGAACAAAGAAAGAA
>NW_027486414.1:0-23115 GCF_050908995.1 Andrena cerasifolii
AGTAAAACGAATAAAACGAGTAAAACGAGTAAAACGAGTAAAACGAGTAAAACGAGTAAAACGAGTAAAACGAGTAAAACGAGTAAAACGAGTGAAACGAGTGAAACGAGTGAAACGAGTGAAACGAGTAAAACGAGTGAAACGAGTGAAACGAGTAAATCGAGTAAAACGAGTAAAACGAGTAAAACGAGTAAAACGAGTAAAACGAGTAAAACGAGTAAAACGAGTAAAACGAGTAAAACGAGTAAAACTAGTAATACGAGTAAAACGAGTAAAACGAGTAAAACGAGTAAAACGAGTAAAACGAGTAAAACGAGTAAAACGAGTAAAACGAGTAACACGAGTAAAACGAGTAAAACGAGTAATACGAGTAATACGAGTAAAACGAGTAAAACCAGTAAAACGAGTAAAACGAGTAAAACGAGTAAAACGAGTAAAACGAGTAAAACGAGTAAAACGAGTAAAACGAGTAAAACGAGTAAAACGAGTAAAACGAGTAAAACGAGTAAAACGAGTAAAACGAGTAAAACGAGTAAAACGAGTAAAACGAGTAAAACGAGTAAAACGAGTAAAACGAGCAAAACTAGTAAAACGAGTAAAACGAGTAAAACGAGTAAAACGAGTAAAACGAGTAAAACGAGTAAAACGAGTAAAACGAGTAAAACGAGTAAAACGAGTAAAACGAGTAAAACGAGTAAAGCGAATAAAGCGAGTAAAGCGAATAAAGCGAGTAAAACGAGTAAATCGAGTAAAACGAGTAAAACGAGTAAAACGAGTAAAACGAGTAAAACGAGTAAAACGAGTAAAACGAGTAAAACGAGTAAAACGAGTAATACGAGTAATACGAGTAAAACGAGTAAAACGAGTAAAACGAGTAAAACGAGTAAAACGAGTAAAACGAGTAAAACGAGTAAAACGAGTAACACGAGTAAAACGAGTAAAACGAGTAATACGAGTAATACGAGTAAAACGAGTAAAACCAGTAAAACGAGTAAAACGAGTAAAACGAGTAAAACGAGTAAAACGAGTAAAACGAGTAAAACGAGTAAAACGAATAAAACGAGTAAAACGAGTAAAACGAGTAAAACGAGTAAAACGAGTAAAACGAGTAAAACGAGTAAAACGAGTAAAACGAGTAAAACGAGTAAAACGAGTAAAACGAGTAAAACGAGTAAAACGAGTAAAACGAGTAAAACGAGTAAAACGAGTAAAACGAGTAAAACGAGTAAAACGAGTAAAACGAGTAAAACGAGTAAAACGAGTAAAACGAGTAAAACGAGTAAAACGAGTAAAACGAGTAAAACGAGTAAAACGAGTAAAACGAGTAAAACGAGTAAAACGAGTAAAACGAGTAAAACGAGTAAAACGAGTAAAACGAGTAAAACGAGTAAAACGAGTAAAACGAGTAAAACGAGTAAAACGAGTAAAACGAGTAAAACGAGTAAAACGAGTAAAACGAGTAAAACGAGTAAAACGAGTAAAACGAGTAAAACGAGTAAAACGAGTAAAACGAGTAAAACGAGTAAAACGAGTAAAACGAGTAAAACGAGTAAAACGAGTAAAACGAGTAAAACGAGTAAAACGAGTAAAACGAGCAAAACTAGTAAAACGAGTAAAACGAGTAAAACGAGTAAAACGAGTAAAACGAGTAAAACGAGTAAAACGAGTATAACGAGTAAAACTAGTAAAACGAGTAAAACGAGTAAAACGAGTAAAACGAGTAAAACGAGTAAAACGAGTAAAACGAGTGAAACGAGTAAAACGAGTAAAACGAGTAAAACGAATAAAACGAGTAAAACGAGTAAAACGAGTAAAACGAGTGAAACGAGTAAAACGAGTAAAACGAGTAAAACGAGTAAAACGAGTAAAACGAGTAAAACGAGTAAAACGAGTAAAACGAGTAAAACGAGTAAAACGAGTAAAACGAGTAAAACGAGTAAAACGAGTAAAACGAGTAAAACGAGTAAAACGAGTAAAACGAGTAAAACGAGTAAAACGAGTAAAACGAGTAAAACGAGTAAAACGAGTAAAACGAGTGAAACGAGTGAAACGAGTAAAACGAGTAAAACGAGTAAAACGAGTAATACGAGTAAAACGAGTAAAACGAGTAAAACGAGTAAAACGAGTAAAACGAGTAAAACGAGTAAAACGAGTAAAACGAGTAAAACGAGTAAAACGAGTAAAACGAGTAAAACGAGTAAAACGAGTAAAACGAGTAAAACGAGTAAAACGAGTAATACGAGTAATACGAGTAAAACGAGTAAAACCAGTAAAACGAGTAAAACGAGTAAAACGAGTAAAACGAGTAAAACGAGTAAAACGAGTTAAACGAGTAAAACGAGTAAAACGAGTAAAACGAGTAAAACGAGTAAAACGAGTAAAACGAGTAAAACGAGCAAAACGAGTAAAACGAGCAAAACTAGTAAAACGAGTAAAACGAGTAAAACGAGTAAAACGAGTAAAACGAGTAAAACGAGTAAAACGAGTAAAACTAGTTAAACGAGTAAAACGAGTAAAACGAGTAAAACGAGTAAATCGAGTAAAACGAGTAAAACGAGTAAAACGAGTAAAACGAGTAAAACGAGTAAAACGTGTAAAACGAGTAAAACGAGTAAAGCGAGTAAAGCGAGTAAAACGAGTAAAGCGAGTAAAACGAGTAAATCGAGTAAAACGAGTAAAACGAGTAAAACGAGTAAAACGAGTAAAACGAGTAATACGAGTAATACGAGTAAAACGAGTAAAACCAGTAAAACGAGTAAAACGAGTAAAACGAGTAAAACGAGTAAAACGAGTAAAACGAGTAAAACGAGTAAAACGAGTAAAACGAGTAAATCGAGTAAAACGAGTAAAACGAGTAAAACGAGTAAATCGAGTAAAACGAGTAAAACGAGTAAAACGAGTAAAACGAGTAAAACGAGTAAAACGAGTAAAACGAGTAAAACGAGTAAAGCGAGTAAAGCGAGTAAAACGAGTAAAACGAGTAAAACGAGTAAATCGAGTAAAACGAGTAAAACGAGTAAAACGAGTAAAACGAGTAAAACGAGTAAAACGAGTAAAAGGAGTAAAAGGAGTAAAACGAGTAAAACGAGTAAAACGAGTAAAACGAGTAAAACGAGTAAAACGAGTAAAACGAGTAAAACGAGTAAAACGAGTAAAACGAGTAAAACGAGTAAAACGAGTAAAACGAGTAAAACGAGTAAAACGAGTAATACGAGTAATACGAGTAAAACGAGTAAAACCAGTAAAACGAGTAAAACGAGTAAAACGAGTTAAACGAGTAAAACGAGTAAAACGAGTAAAACGAGTAAAACGAGAAAAACGAGTAAAACGAGTAAAACGAGTAAAACGAGTAAAACGAGTAAAACGAGTAAAACGAGTAAAACGAGTAAAACGAGTAAAACGAGTAAAACGAGTAAAACGAGTAAAACGAGTAAAACGAGTAAAACGAGTAAAACGAGTAAAACGAGTAAAACGAGTAAAACGAGTAAAACGAGTAAAACGAGTAAAACGAATAAAACGAGTAAAACGAGTAAAACGAGTAAAACGAGTAAAACGAGTAAAACTAGTTAAACGAGTAAAACGAGTAAAACGAGTAATACTAGTAAAAGGAGTAAAACGAGTAAAACGAGTAAAACGAGTAAAACGAGTAAAACGAGTAAAACGAGTAAAACGAGTAAAACGGGCAAAACGAGTAAAACGAGTAAAACGGACAAAACGAGTAAAACGGGTAAAACGAGTAAAACGGGTAAAACGAGTAAAACGGGTAAAACGAGTAAAACGAGTAAAACGAGTAAAACGAGTAAAACTAGTTAAACGAGTAAAACGAGTAAAACGAGTAAAACGAGTAAAACGAGTAAAACGAGTAAAACGAGTAAAACGAGTAAAACGAGTAAAACGAGTAAAACGAGTAATACGAGTAATACGAGTAAAACGAGTAAAACCAGTAAAACGAGTGAAACGAGTAAAACGAGTGAAACGAGTAAAACGAGTAAAACGAATAAAACGAGTAAAACGAGTAAAACGAGTAAAACGAGTAAAACGAGTAAAACGAGTAAAACGAGTAAAACGAGTAAAACTAGTAAAACGAGTAAAACGAGTAA
The DNA here is from genome assembly GCF_050908995.1 of Andrena cerasifolii. Classification (NCBI taxonomy): domain Eukaryota; kingdom Metazoa; phylum Arthropoda; class Insecta; order Hymenoptera; family Andrenidae; genus Andrena; species Andrena cerasifolii. Next base: position 4,101 of record NW_027486414.1, read on the forward strand.
AACGAGTAAAACGAGTAAAACGAGTAAATCGAGTAAAACGAGTAAAACGAGTAAAACGAGTAATACGAGTAAAACGAGTAATACGAGTAATACGAGTAAAACGAGTAAAACGAGTAAAACGAGTAAAACGAGTAAAACGAGTAAAACGAGTGAAACGAGTGAAACGAGTGAAACGAGTGAAACGAGTAAAACGAGTGAAACGAGTGAAACGAGTAAAACGAGTAAAACGAGTAAAACGAGTAAAACGAGTAAAACGAGTAAAACGAGTAAAACGAGTAAAACGAGTAAAACGAGTAAAACGAGTAAAACGAGTAAAACGAGTAAAACGAGTAAAACGAGTAAAACGAGTAAAACGAGTAAAGCGAATAAAGCGAGTAAAACGAGTAAAACGAGTAAAACGAGTAAATCGAGTAAAACGAGTAAAACGAGTAAAACGAGTAAAACGAGTAAAACGAGTAAAACGAGTAAAACGAGTAATACGAGTAATACGAGTAAAACGAGTAAAACCAGTAAAACGAGTAAAACGAGTAAAACGAGTAAAACGAGTAAAACGAGTAAAACGAGTAAAACGAGTAAAACGAGTAACACGAGTAAAACGAGTAAAACGAGTAATACGAGTAATACGAGTAAAACCAGTAAAACGAGTAAAACGAGTAAAACGAGTAAAACGAGTAAAACGAGTAAAACGAGTAAAACGAGTAAAACGAGTAAAACGAGTAAAACGAGTAAAACGAGTAAAACGAGTAAAACGAGTAAAACGAGTAAAACGAGTAAAACTAGTTAAACGAGTAAAACGAGTAAAACGAGTAAAACGAGTAAAACGAGTAAAACGAGTAAAACGATTAAAACGAGTAAAACGAGTAAAACGAGTAAAACGAGTAAAACGAGTAAAACGAGTAAAACGAGTAAAACGAGTAAAGCGAGTAAAGCGAGTAAAACGAGTAAAACGAGTAAAACGAGTAAATCGAGTAAAACGAGTAAAACGAGTAAAACGAGTAAAACGAGTAAAACGAGTAAAACGAGTAATACGAGTAATACGAGTAAAACGAGTAAAACGAGTAAAACCAGTAAAACGAGTAAAACGAGTAAAACGAGTAAAACGAGTAAAACGAGTAAAACGAGTAAAACGAGTAAATCGAGTAAAACGAGTAAAACGAGTAAAACGAGTAAAACGAGTAAATCGAGTAAAACGAGTAAAACGAGTAAAACGAGTAAATCGAGTAAAACGAGTAAAACGAGTAAAACGAGTAAAACGAGTAAAACGAGTAAATCGAGTAAAACGAGTAAAACGAGTAAAACGAGTAAAACGAGTAAAACGAGTAAAACGAGTAAAACGAGGAAAACGAGTAAAACGAGTAAAACGAGTAAAACGAGTAAAACGAGTAAAACGAGTAAAACTAGTAAAACGAGTAAAACGAGTAAAACGAGTAAAACGAGTAAAACTAGTAAAACTAGTAAAACGAGTAAAACGAGTAAAACGAGTAAAACGAGTAAAACGAGTAAAACGAGTAAAACGAGTAAAACGAGTAAAACGAGTAAAACGAGTAAAACGAGTAAAACGAGTAAAACGAGTAAAACGAGTAAAACGAGTAAAACTAGTTAAACGAGTAAAACGAGTAAAACGAGTAATACTAGTAAAAGGAGTAAAACGAGTAAAACGAGTAAAACGAGTAAAACGAGTAAAACGAGTAAAACGAGTAAAACGAGTAAAACGGGCAAAACGAGTAAAACGAGTAAAACGGACAAAACGAGTAAAACGGGTAAAACGAGTAAAACGGGTAAAACGAGTAAAACGGGTAAAACGAGTAAAACGAGTAAAACGAGTAAAACGAGTAAAACTAGTTAAACGAGTAAAACGAGTAAAACGAGTAAAACGAGTAAAACGAGTAAAACGAGTAAAACGAGTAAAACGAGTAAAACGAGTAAAACGAGTAAAACGAGTAAAACGAGTAATACGAGTAATACGAGTAAAACGAGTAAAACCAGTAAAACGAGTGAAACGAGTAAAACGAGTGAAACGAGTAAAACGAGTAAAACGAATAAAACGAGTAAAACGAGTAAAACGAGTAAAACGAGTAAAACGAGTAAAACGAGTAAAACGAGTAAAACTAGTAAAACGAGTAAAACGAGTAAAACGAGTAAAACGAGTAAAACGAGTAAATCGAGTAAAACGAGTAAAACGAGTAAAACGAGTAATACGAGTAAAACGAGTAATACGAGTAATACGAGTAAAACGAGTAAAACGAGTAAAACTAGTAAAACGAGTAAAACGAGTAAAACGAGTGAAACGAGTGAAACGAGTAAAACGAGTGAAACGAGTGAAACGAGTAAAACGAGTAAAACGAGTAAAACGAGTAAAACGAGTAAAACGAGTAAAACGAGTAAAACGAGTAAAACGAGTAAAACGAGTAAAACGAGTAAAACGAGTAAAACGAGTAAAACGAGTAAAACGAGTAAAACGAGTAAAGCGAATAAAGCGAGTAAAACGAGTAAAACGAGTAAAACGAGTAAATCGAGTAAAACGAGTAAAACGAGTAAAACGAGTAAAACGAGTAAAACGAGTAAAACGAGTAAAACGAGTAAAACTAGTTAAACGAGTAAAACGAGTAAATCGAGTAAAACGAGTAAAACGAGTAAAACGAGTAAAACGAGTAAAACGAGTAAAACGAGTAATACGAGTAATACGAGTAAAACGAGTAAAACGAGTAAAACCAGTAAAACGAGTAAAACGAGTAAAACGAGTAAAACGAGTAAAACGAGTAAAACGAGTAAATCGAGTAAAACGAGTAAAACGAGTAAAACGAGTAAAACGAGTAAATCGAGTAAAACGAGTAAAACGAGTAAAACGAGTAAATCGAGTAAAACGAGTAAAACGAGTAAAACGAGTAAAACGAGTAAAACGAGTAAATCGAGTAAAACGAGTAAAACGAGTAAAACGAGTAAAACGAGTAAAACGAGTAAAACGAGGAAAACGAGTAAAACGAGTAAAACGAGTAAAACGAGTAAAACGAGTAAAACGAGTAAAACGAGTAAAACTAGTAAAACGAGTAAAACGAGTAAAACGAGTAAAACGAGTAAAACTAGTAAAACTAGTAAAACGAGTAAAACGAGTAAAACGAGTAAAACGAGTAAAACGAGTAAAACGAGTAAAACGAGTAAAACGAGTAAAACGAGTAAAACGAGTAAAACGAGTAAAACGAGTAAAACGAGTAAAACGAGTAAAACGAGTAAAACGAGTAAAACGAGTAAAACGAGTAAAACGAGTAAAACGAGTAAAACGAGTAAAACGAGTAAAACGAGTAAAACGAGTAAAACGAGTAAAACGAGTAAAACGAGTAAAACGAGTAAAACGAGTAAACCGAGTAAAACGAGTAAAACGAGTAAAACGAGTAAAACGAGTAAAACGAGTAAAACGAGTAAAACGAGTAAAACGAGTAAAACGAGTAAAACGAGTAAAACGAGTAAAACGAGTAAAACGAGTAAAACGAGTAAAACGGGCAAAACGAGTAAAACGAGTAAAACGGACAAAACGGGTAAAACGAGTAAAACGAGTAAAACGAGTAAAACGAGTAAAACGAGTAAAACGAGTAAAACGAGTAAAACGAGTAAAACGAATAAAACGAGTAAAACGAGTAAAACGAGTAAAACGAGTAAAACGAGTAAAACGAGTAAAACGAGTAAAACGGGCAAAACGAGTAAAACGAGTAAAACGGACAAAACGAGTAAAACGGGTAAAACGAGTAAAACGGGTAAAACGAGTAAAACGGGTAAAACGAGTAAAACGAGTAAAACGAGTAAAACGAGTAAAACTAGTTAAACGAGTAAAACGAGTAAAACGAGTAAAACGAGTAAAACGAGTAAAACGAGTAAAACGAGTAAAACGAGTAAAACGAGTAAAACGAGTAAAACGAGTAAAACGAGTAAAACGAGTAAAACGAGTAAAACGAGTAAAACGAGTAAAACGAGTAAAACGAGTAAAGCGAGTAAAGCGAGTAAAACGAGTAAAACGAGTAAAACGAGTAAATCGAGTAAAACGAGTAAAACGAGTAAAACTAGTAAAACGAGTAAAACGAGTAAAACGAGTAAAACGAGTAAAACGAGTAAAACGAGTAATACGAGTAATACGAGTAAAACGAGTAAAACCAGTAAAACCAGTAAAACGAGTAAAACGAGTAAAACGAGTGAAACGAGTAAAACGAGTAAAACGAATAAAACGAGTAAAACGAGTAAAACGAGTAAAACGAGTAAAACGAGTAAAACTAGTAAAACGAGTAAAACGAGTAAAACGAGTAAAACGAGTAAAACGAGTAAATCGAGTAAAACGAGTAAAACGAGTAAAACGAGTAATACGAGTAAAACGAGTAATACGAGTAAAACGAGTAAAACGAGTACAACTAGTAAAACGAGTAAAACGAGTAAAACGAGTGAAACGAGTGAAACGAGTGAAACGAGTAAAACGAGTGAAACGAGTGAAACGAGTGAAACGAGTGAAACGAGTAAAACGAGTAAAACGAGTAAAACGAGTAAAACGAGTAAAACGAGTAAAACGAGTAAAACGAGTAAAACGAGTAAAACGAGTAAAACGAGTAAAACGAGTAAAGCGAATAAAGCGAGTAAAACGAGTAAAACGAGTAAAACGAGTAAAACGAGTAAAGCGAATAAAGCGAGTAAAACGAGTAAAACGAGTAAAACGAGTAAATCGAGTAAAACGAGTAAAACGAGTAAAACGAGTAAAACGAGTAAAACGAGTAAAACGAGTAATACGAGTAATACGAGTAAAACGAGTAAAACCAGTAAAACGAGTAAAACGAGTAAAACGAGTAAAACGAGTAAAACGAGTAAAACGAGTAAAACGAGTAAAACGAGTAAAACGAGTAAAACGAGTAACACGAGTAAAACGAGTAAAACGAGTAATACGAGTAATACGAGTAAAACGAGTAAAACCAGTAAAACGAGTAAAACGAGTAAAACGAGTAAAACGAGTAAAACGAGTAAAACGAGTAAAACGAGTAAAACGAGTAAAACGAGTAAAACGAGTAAAACGAGTAAAACTATTTAAACGAGTAAAACGAGTAAAACGAGTAAAACGAGTAAAACGAGTAAATCGATTAAAACGAGTAAAACGAGTAAAACGAGTAAAACGAGTAAAACGAGTAAAACGAGTAAAACGAGTAAAACGAGTAAAACGAGTAAAACGAGTAAAACGAGTAAAACGAGTAAAACGAGTAAAGCGAGTAAAGCGAGTAAAACGAGTAAAACGAGTAAAACGAGTAAATCGAGTAAAACGAGTAAAACGAGTAAAACGAGTAAAACGAGTAAAACGAGTAAAACGAGTAATACGAGTAATACGAGTAAAACGAGTAAAACGAGTAAAACCAGTAAAACGAGTAAAACGAGTAAAACGAGTAAAACGAGTAAATCGAGTAAAACGAGTAAAACGAGTAAAACGAGTAAAACGAGTAAATCGAGTAAAACGAGTAAAACGAGTAAATCGAGTAAAACGAGTAAAACGAGTAAAACGAGTAAAACGAGTAAAACGAGTAAAACGAGTAAATCGAGTAAAACGAGTAAAACGAGTAAAACGAGTAAAACGAGTAAAACGAGTAAAACGAGTAAAACGAGTAAAACGAGTAAAACGAGTAAAACGAGTAAAACGAGTAAAACGAGTAAAACGAGTAAAACGAGTAAAACGAGTAAAACGAGTAAAACGAGTAAAACGAGTAAAACGAGTAAAACGAGTAAAACGAGTAAAACGAGTAAAACGAGTAAAACGAGTAAAACGAGTAATACGAGTAATACGAGTAAAACGAGTAAAACCAGTAAAACGAGTAAAACGAGTAAAACGAGTGAAACGAGTAAAACGAGTAAAACGAATAAAACGAGTAAAACGAGTAAAACGAGTAAAACGAGTAAAACGAGTAAAACTAGTAAAACGAGTAAAACGAGTAAAACGAGTAAAACGAGTAAATCGAGTAAAACGAGTAAAACGAGTAAAACGAGTAATACGAGTAAAACGAGTAATACGAGTAAAACGAGTAAAACGAGTAAAACGAGTAAAACGAGTAAAACGAGTAAAACGAGTGAAACGAGTGAAACGAGTGAAACGAGTAAAACGAGTGAAACGAGTGAAACGAGTAAAACGAGTAAAACGAGTAAAACGAGTAAAACGAGTAAAACGAGTAAAACGAGTAAAACGAGTAAAACGAGTAAAACGAGTAAAACGAGTAAAACGAGTAAAACGAGTAAAACGAGTAAAACGAGTAAAACGAGTAAAGCGAATAAAGCGAGTAAAACGAGTAAAACGAGTAAAACGAGTAAAACGAGTAAAACGAGTAAAGCGAGTAAAGCGAGTAAAACGAGTAAAACGAGTAAAACGAGTAAATCGAGTAAAACGAGTAAAACGAGTAAAACGAGTAAAACGAGTAAAACGAGTAAAACGAGTAAAACGAGTAAAGCGAGTAAAGCGAGTAAAGCGAGTAAAGCGAGTAAAACGAGTAAATCGAGTAAAACGAGTAAAACGAGTAAAACGAGTAAAACGAGTAAAACGAGTAAAACGAGTAATACGAGTAATACGAGTAAAACGAGTAAAACGAGTAAAACCAGTAAAACGAGTAAAACGAGTAAAACGAGTAAAACGAGTAAAACGAGTAAATCGAGTAAAACGAGTAAAACGAGTAAAACGAGTAAATCGAGTAAAACGAGTAAAACGAGTAAAACGAGTGAAACGAGTGAAACGAGTGAAACGAGTAAAACGAGTAAAACGAGTAAAACGAGTAAAACGAGTAAAACGAGTAAAACGAGTAAAACGAGTAAAACGAGTAAAACGAGTAAAACGAGTAAAACGAGTAAAACGAGTAAAACGAGTAAAACGAGTAAAACGAGTAAAACGAGTAAAACGAGTAAAGCGAGTAAAGCGAGTAAAACGAGTAAAACGAGTAAAACGAGTAAAACGAGTAAAGCGAGTAAAGCGAGTAAAACGAGTAAAACGAGTAAAACGAGTAAATCGAGTAAATCGAGTAAAACGAGTAAAACGAGTAAAACGAGTAAAACGAGTAAAACGAGTAAAACGAGTAAAACGAGTAAAACGAGTAATACGAGTAATACGAGTAAAACGAGTAAAACCAGTAAAACGAGTAAAACGAGTAAAACGAGTAAAACGAGTAAAACGAGTAAAACGAGTAAAACGAGTAACACGAGTAAAACGAGTAAAACGAGTAATACGAGTAATACGAGTAAAACGAGTAAAACCAGTAAAACGAGTAAAACGAGTAAAACGAGTAAAACGAGTAAAACGAGTAAAACGAGTAAAACGAGTAAAACGAGTAAAACGAGTAAAACGAGTAAAACGAGTAAAACGAGTAAAACGAGTAAAACTAGTTAAACGAGTAAAACGAGTAAAACGAGTAAAACGAGTAAAACGAGTAAAACGAGTAAATCGATTAAAACGAGTAAAACGAGTAAAACGAGTAAAACGAGTAAAACGAGTAAAACGAGTAAAACTAGTAAAACGAGTAAAACGAGTAAAACGAGTAAAACGAGTAAAACGAGTAAAACGAGTAAAACGAGTAAAACGAGTAAAACGAGTAAAACGAGTAAAACGAGTAAAACTAGTTAAACGAGTAAAACGAGTAAAACGAGTAAAACGAGTAAAACGAGTAAAACGAGTAAATCGATTAAAACGAGTAAAACGAGTAAAACGAGTAAAACGAGTAAAACGAGTAAAACGAGTAAAACTAGTAAAACGAGTAAAACGAGTAAAACGAGTAAAACGAGTAAAACGAGTAAAACGAGTAAAACTAGTAAAACTAGTAAAACGAGTAAAACGAGTAAAACGAGTAAAACGAGTAAAACGAGTAAAACGAGTAAAACGAGTAAAACGAGTAAAACGAGTAAAACGAGTAAAACGAGTAAAACGAGTAAAACGAGTAAAACGAGTAAATCGAGTAAAACGAGTAAAACGAGTAAATCGAGTAAAACGAGTAAAACGAGTAAAACGAGTAAAACGAGTAAAACGAGTAAATCGAGTAAAACGAGTAAAACGAGTAAAACGAGTAAAACGAGTAAAACGAGTAAAACGAGTAAAACGAGTAAAACGAGTAAAACGAGGAAAACGAGTAAAACGAGTAAAACGAGTAAAACGAGTAAAACGAGTAAAACGAGTAAAACTAGTAAAACGAGTAAAACGAGTAAAACGAGTAAAACGAGTAAAACGAGTAAAACGAGTAAAACTAGTAAAACTAGTAAAACGAGTAAAACGAGTAAAACGAGTAAAACGAGTAAAACGAGTAAAACGAGTAAAACGAGTAAAACGAGTAAAACGAGTAAAACGAGTAAAACGAGTAAAACGAGTAAAACGAGTAAAACGAGTAAAACGAGTAAAACTAGTTAAACGAGTAAAACGAGTAAAACGAGTAAAACGAGTAAAACGAGTAAAACGAGTAAAACGAGTAAAACGAGTAAAACGAGTAAATCGAGTAAAACGAGTAAAACGAGTAAAACGAATAAAACGAGTAAAACGAGTAAAACGAGTAAAGCGAGTAAAGCGAGTAAAACGAGTAAAACGAGTAAATCGAGTAAAACGGGTAAAACGAGTAAAACGGGTAAAACGAGTAAAACGGGTAAACGGTAAAAACGAGTAAAACGGGTAAAACGAGTAAAACGAGTAAAACGAGTAAAACGAGTAAAACGAGTAAAACGAGTAAAACGAGTAAAACGAGTAAAACGAGTAAAACGAGTAAAACTAGTAAAACGAGTAAAACGAGCAAAACGAGCAAAACGAGCAAAACGAGCAAAACGAGCAAAACGAGCAAAACGAGCAAAACGAGCAAAACGAGCAAAACGAGCAAAACGAGCAAAACGAGTAAAACGAGTAAAACGAGTAAAACGAGTAAAACGAGCAAAACGAGTAAAACGAGTAAAACGAGTAAAACGAGTAAAACGAGTAAAACGAGTAAAACGAGTAAAACGAGTAAAACGAGTAAAACGAGTAAAACGAGTAAAACGAGTAAAACGAGTAAAACGAGTAAAACGAGTAAAACGAGTAAAACGAGTAAAACGAGTAAAACGAGTAAAACGAGTAAAACGAGTAAAACGAGTAAAACGAGTAAAACGAGTAAAACGAGTAAAACGAATAAAGCGAGTAAAACGAGTAAAACGAGTAAAACGAGTAAAACGAGTAAAGCGAATAAAGCGAGTAAAACGAGTAAAACGAGTAAAACGAGTAAATCGAGTAAAACGAGTAAAACGAGTAAAACGAGTAAAACGAGTAAAACGAGTAAAACGAGTAAAACGAGTAAAACGAGTAAATCGAGTAAAACGAGTAAAACGAGTAAAACGAGTAAAACGAGTAAATCGAGTAAAACGAGTAAAACTAGTAAAAGGAGTAAAACGAGTAAAACGAGTAAAACGAGTAAAACGAGTAAAACGAGTAAAACGAGTAAAACGAGTAAAACGAGTAAAACGAGTAAAACGAGTAAAACGAGTAAAACGAGTAAAACGAGTAAAACGAGTAAAACGAGTAAAACGAGTAAAACGAGTAATACGAGTAATACGAGTAAAACGAGTAAAACCAGTAAAACGAGTAAAACGAGTAAAACGAGTAAAACGAGTAAAACGAGTAAAACGAGTAAAACGAGTTAAACGAGTAAAACGAGTAAAACGAGTAAAACGAGAAAAACGAGTAAAACGAGTAAAACGAGTAAAACGAGTAAAACGAGTAAAACGAGTAAAACGAGTAAAACGAGTAAAACGAGTAAAACGAGTAAAACGAGTAAAACGAGTAAAACGAGTAAAACGAGTAAAACGAGTAAAACGAGTAAAACGAGTAAAACGAGTAAAACGAGTAAAACGAGTAAAACGAGTAAAACGAGTAAAACGAGTAAAACGAGTAAAACGAGTAAAACGAGTAAAACGAGTAAAACGAGTAAAACGAGTAAAACGAGTAAAACGAGTAAAACGAGTAAAACGAGTAAAACGGGCAAAACGAGTAAAACGAGTAAAACGGACAAAACGAGTAAAACGGGTAAAACGAGTAAAACGGGTAAAACGAGTAAAACGGGTAAAACGAGTAAAACGAGTAAAACGAGTAAAACGAGTAAAACTAGTTAAACGAGTAAAACTAGTAAAACGAGTAAAACGTGTAAAACGAGTGAAACGAGTGAAACGAGTGAAACGAGTGAAACGAGTAAAACGAGTGAAACGAGTGAAACGAGTGAAACGAGTGAAACGAGTGAAACGAGTAAAACGAGTAAAACGAGTAAAACGAGTAAAACGAGTAAAACGAGTAAAACGAGTAAAACGAGTAAAACGAGTAAAACGAGTAAAACGAGTAAAACGAGTAAAACGAGTAAAGCGAGTAAAGCGAGTAAAGCGAGTAAAACGAGTAAAACGAGTAAATCGAGTAAAGCGAGTAAAACGAGTAAAACGAGTAAAACGAGTAAATCGAGTAAAACGAGTAAAACGAGTAAAACGAGTAATACGAGTAATACGAGTAAAACGAGTAAAACGAGTAAAACGAGTAAAACGAGTAAAACGAGTAAAACGAGTAAAACGAGTAAAACGAGTAAATCGAGTAAAACGAGTAAAACGAGTAAAACGAGTAAAACGAGTAAATCGAGTAAAACGAGTAAATCGAGTAAAACGAGTAAATCGAGTAAAACGAGTAAATCGAGTAAAACGAGTAAAACGAGTAAAACGAGTAAAACGAGTAAAACGAGTAAAACGAGTAAAACGAGTAAAACGAGTAAAACGAGTAAAACGAGTAAAACGAGTAAAACGAGTAAAACGAGGAAAACGAGTAAAACGAGTAAAACGAGTAAAACGAGTAAAACGAGTAAAACGAGTAAAACGAGTAAAACGAGTAAAACGAGTAAAACTAGTAAAACGAGTAAAACGAGTAAAACGAGTAAAACGAGTAAAACTAGTAAAACTAGTAAAACGAGTAAAACGAGTAAAACGAGTAAAACGAGTAAAACTAGTAAAACGAGTAAAACGAGTAAAACTAGTAAAACTAGTAAAACCAGTAAAACGAGTAAAACGAGTAAAACGAGTAAAACGAGGAGTAAAACGAGCAAAACTAGTAAAACTAGTAAAACGAGTAAAACGAGTAAAACGAGTAAAACGAGTAAAACGAGTAAAACGAGTAAAACGAGTAAAACGAGTAAAACGAGTAAAACGAGTAAAACGAGTAAAACGAGTAAAACGAGTAAAACGAGTAAAACGAGTAAAACGAGTAAAACGAGTAAAACGAGTAAAACGAGTAAAACGAGTAAAACGAGTAAAACGAGTAAAACGAGTAAAACGAGTAAAACGAGTAAAACGAGTAAAACGGGCAAAACGAGTAAAACGGGCAAAACGAGTAAAACGGGTAAAACGAGTAAAACGGGTAAAACGAGTAAAACGGGTAAAACGAGTAAAACGAGTAAAACGAGTAAAACGAGTAAAACGAGTAAAACGAGTAAAACGAGTAAAACGAGTAAAACGAGTAAAACGAGTAAAACGAGTAAAACGAGTAAAACGAGTAAAACTAGTAAAACGAGTAAAACGAGCAAAACGAGCAAAACGAGCAAAACGAGCAAAACGAGCAAAACGAGCAAAACGAGCAAAACGAGCAAAACGAGCAAAACGAGCAAAACGAGCAAAACGAGCAAAACGAGCAAAACGAGTAAAACGAGTAAAACGAGTAAAACGAGTAAAACGAGTAAAACGAGTAAAACGAGTAAAACGAGTAAAACGAGTAAAACGAGTAAAACGAGTAAAACGAGTAAAACGAGTAAAACGAGTAAAACGGGCAAAACGAGTAAAACGGGCAAAACGAGTAAAACGGGTAAAACGAGTAAAACGGGTAAAACGAGTAAAACGGGTAAAACGAGTAAAACGAGTAAAACGAGTAAAACGAGTTAAACGAGTAAAACGAGTAAAACGAGTAAAACGAGTAAAACGAGTAAAACGAGTAAAACGAGTAAAACTAGTAAAACGAGTAAAACGAGCAAAACGAGCAAAACGAGCAAAACGAGCAAAACGAGCAAAACGAGCAAAACGAGCAAAACGAGCAAAACGAGCAAAACGAGCAAAACGAGCAAAACGAGCAAAACGAGCAAAACGAGTAAAACGAGTAAAACGAGTAAAACGAGTAAAACGAGTAAAACGAGTAAAACGAGTAAAACGAGTAAAACGAGTAAAACGGGCAAAACGAGTAAAACGAGTAAAACGAGTAAAACGGGTAAAACGAGTAAAACGGGTAAAACGAGTAAAACGAGTAAAACGAGTAAAACGAGTAAAACGAGTAAAACTAGTTAAACGAGTAAAACTAGTAAAACGAGTAAAACTAGTAAAACGAGTAAAACGAGTGAAACGAGTGAAACGAGTGAAACGAGTGAAACGAGTGAAACGAGTAAAACGAGTGAAACGAGTGAAACGAGTGAAACGAGTGAAACGAGTGAAACGAGTGAAACGAGTAAAACGAGTAAAACGAGTAAAACGAGTAAAACGAGTAAAACGAGTAAAACGAGTAAAACGAGTAAAACGAGTAAAACGAGTAAAACGAGTAAAACGAGTAAACGAGTAAAACGAGTAAAACGAGTAAAACGAGTAAAACGAGTAAAGCGAGTAAAGCGAGTAAAACGAGTAAAACGAGTAAAACGAGTAAATCGAGTAAAACGAGTAAAACGAGTAAAACGAGTAAATCGAGTAAAACGAGTAAAACGAGTAAAACGAGTAATACGAGTAATACGAGTAAAACGAGTAAAACGAGTAAAACCAGTAAAACGAGTAAAACGAGTAAAACGAGTAAAACGAGTAAAACGAGTAAAACGAGTAAAACGAGTAAATCGAGTAAAACGAGTAAAACGAGTAAAACGAGTAAAACGAGTAAAACGAGTAAATCGAGTAAAACGAGTAAAACGAGTAAAACGAGTAAATCGAGTAAAACGAGTAAAACGAGTAAAACGAGTAAAACGAGTAAAACGAGTAAATCGAGTAAAACGAGTAAAACGAGTAAAACGAGTAAAACGAGTAAAACGAGTAAAACGAGTAAAACGAGTAAAACGAGTAAAACGAGTAAAACGAGTAAAACGAGGAAAACGAGTAAAACGAGTAAAACGAGTAAAACGAGTAAAACGAGTAAAACGAGTAAAACGAGTAAAACGAGTAAAACTAGTAAAACGAGTAAAACGAGTAAAACGAGTAAAACGAGTAAAACTAGTAAAACTAGTAAAACGAGTAAAACGAGTAAAACGAGTAAAACGAGTAAAACTAGTAAAACGAGTAAAACGAGTAAAACTAGTAAAACTAGTAAAACCAGTAAAACGAGTAAAACGAGCAAAACGAGTAAAACGAGCAAAACTAGTAAAACTAGTAAAACGAGTAAAACGAGTAAAACGAGTAAAACGAGTAAAACGAGTAAAACGAGTAAAACGAGTAAAACGAGTAAAACGAGTAAAACGAGTAAAACGAGTAAAACGAGTAAAACGAGTAAAACGAGTAAAACGAGTAAAACGAGTAAAACGAGTAAAACGAGTAAAACGAGTAAAACGAGTAAAACGAGTAAAACGAGTAAAACGAGTAAAACGAGTAAAACGAGTAAAACGAGTAAAACGAGTAAAACGAGTAAAACGAGTAAAACGAGTAAAACGAGTAAAACGAGTAAAACGAGTAAAACGAGTAAAACGGGCAAAACGAGTAAAACGGGCAAAACGAGTAAAACGGGTAAAACGAGTAAAACGGGTAAAACGAGTAAAACGGGTAAAACGAGTAAAACGAGTAAAACGAGTAAAACGAGTAAAACGAGTAAAACGAGTAAAACGAGTAAAACGAGTAAAACGAGTAAAACGAGTAAAACGAGTAAAACTAGTAAAACGAGCAAAACGAGCAAAACGAGCAAAACGAGCAAAACGAGCAAAACGAGCAAAACGAGCAAAACGAGCAAAACGAGCAAAACGAGCAAAACGAGCAAAACGAGCAAAACGAGTAAAACGAGTAAAACGAGTAAAACGAGTAAAACGAGTAAAACGAGTAAAACGAGTAAAACGAGTAAAACGAGTAAAACGAGTAAAACGAGTAAAACGAGTAAAACGAGTAAAACGAGTAAAACGAGTAAAACGAGTAAAACGAGTAAAACGAATAAAGCGAGTAAAACGAGTAAAACGAGTAAAACGAGTAAAACGAGTAAAGCGAATAAAGCGAGTAAAACGAGTAAAACGAGTAAAACGAGTAAATCGAGTAAAACGAGTAAAACGAGTAAAACGAGTAAAACGAGTAAAACGAGTAAAACGAGTAAAACGAGTAAAACGAGTAAAACGAGTAAAACGAGTAAAACGAGTAAAACGAGTAAAACGAGTAAAACTAGTAAAACGAGCAAAACGAGCAAAACGAGCAAAACGAGCAAAACGAGCAAAACGAGCAAAACGAGCAAAACGAGCAAAACGAGCAAAACGAGCAAAACGAGCAAAACGAGCAAAACGAGCAAAACGAGCAAAACGAGTAAAACGAGTAAAACGAGTAAAACGAGTAAAACGAGTAAAACGAGTAAAACGAGTAAAACGAGTAAAACGAGTAAAACGAGTAAAACGAGTAAAACGAGTAAAACGAGTAAAACGAGTAAAACGAGTAAAACGAGTAAAACGAGTAAAACGAGTAAAACGAGTAAAACGAGTAAAACGAGTAAAACGAATAAAGCGAGTAAAACGAGTAAAACGAGTAAAACGAGTAAAACGAGTAAAGCGAATAAAGCGAGTAAAACGAGTAAAACGAGTAAAACGAGTAAATCGAGTAAAACGAGTAAAACGAGTAAAACGAGTAAAACGAGTAAAACGAGTAAAACGAGTAAAACGAGTAAAACGAGTAAATCGAGTAAAACGAGTAAAACGAGTAAAACGAGTAAAACGAGTAAATCGAGTAAAACGAGTAAAACTAGTAAAACGAGTAAAACGAGTAAAACGAGTGAAACGAGTGAAACGAGTAAAACGAGTGAAACGAGTGAAACGAGTAAAACGAGTAAAACGAGTAAAACGAGTAAAACGAGTAAAACGAGTAAAACGAGTAAAACGAGTAAAACGAGTAAAACGAGTAAAACGAGTAAAACGAGTAAAACGAGTAAAACGGGCAAAACGAGTAAAACGAGTAAAACGGACAAAACGAGTAAAACGGGTAAAACGAGTAAAACGGGTAAAACGAGTAAAACGGGTAAAACGAGTAAAACGAGTAAAACGAGTAAAACGAGTAAAACTAGTTAAACGAGTAAAACTAGTAAAACGAGTAAAACGTGTAAAACGAGTGAAACGAGTGAAACGAGTGAAACGAGTGAAACGAGTAAAACGAGTGAAACGAGTGAAACGAGTGAAACGAGTGAAACGAGTGAAAAACGAGTGAAACGAGTGAAACGAGTGAAACGAGTAAAACGAGTAAAACGAGTAAAACGAGTAAAACGAGTAAAACGAGTAAAACGAGTAAAACGAGTAAAACGAGTAAAACGAGTAAAACGAGTAAAACGAGTAAAACGAGTAAAACGAGTACGTAAAACGAGTAAAACGAGTAAAGCGAGTAAAGCGAGTAAAACGAGTAAAACGAGTAAAACGAGTAAATCGAGTAAAGCGAGTAAAACGAGTAAAACGAGTAAAACGAGTAAATCGAGTAAAACGAGTAAAACGAGTAAAACGAGTAATACGAGTAATACGAGTAAAACGAGTAAAACGAGTAAAACCAGTAAAACGAGTAAAACGAGTAAAACGAGTAAAACGAGTAAAACGAGTAAAACGAGTAAAACGAGTAAATCGAGTAAAACGAGTAAAACGAGTAAAACGAGTAAAACGAGTAAAACGAGTAAATCGAGTAAAACGAGTAAAACGAGTAAAACGAGTAAATCGAGTAAAACGAGTAAAACGAGTAAAACGAGTAAAACGAGTAAAACGAGTAAAACGAGTAAATCGAGTAAAACGAGTAAAACGAGTAAAACGAGTAAAACGAGTAAAACGAGTAAAACGAGTAAAACGAGTAAAACGAGTAAAACGAGTAAAACGAGTAAAACGAGTAAAACGAGTAAAACGAGTAAAACTAGTAAAACGAGTAAAACGAGTAAAACGAGTAAAACGAGTAAAACTAGTAAAACTAGTAAAACGAGTAAAACGAGTAAAACGAGTAAAACTAGTAAAACGAGTAAAACGAGTAAAACTAGTAAAACTAGTAAAACCAGTAAAACGAGTAAAACGAGCAAAACGAGTAAAACGAGCAAAACTAGTAAAACTAGTAAAACGAGTAAAACGAGTAAAACGAGTAAAACGAGTAAAACGAGTAAAACGAGTAAAACGAGTAAAACGAGTAAAACTAGTAAAACGAGTAAAACGAGTAAAACGAGTAAAACGAGTAAAACTAGTAAAACTAGTAAAACGAGTAAAACGAGTAAAACGAGTAAAACTAGTAAAACGAGTAAAACGAGGTAAAACTAGTAAAACTAGTAAAACCAGTAAAACGAGTAAAACGAGCAAAACGAGTAAAACGAGCAAAACTAGTAAAACTAGTAAAACGAGTAAAACGAGTAAAACGAGTAAAACGAGTAAAACGAGTAAAACGAGTAAAACGAGTAAAACGAGTAAAACGAGTAAAACGAGTAAAACGAGTATAACGAGTAAAACGAGTAAAACGAGTAAAACGAGTAAAACGAGTAAAACGAGTAAAACGAGTAAAACGAGTAAAACGAGTAAAACGAGTAAAACGAGTAAAACGAGTAAAACGAGTAAAACGAGTAAAACGAGTAAAACGAGTAAAACGAGTAAAACGAGTAAAACGAGTAAAACGGGCAAAACGAGTAAAACGGGCAAAACGAGTAAAACGGGTAAAACGAGTAAAACGGGTAAAACGAGTAAAACGGGTAAAACGAGTAAAACGAGTAAAACGAGTAAAACGAGTAAAACGAGTAAAACGAGTAAAACGAGTAAAACGAGTAAAACGAGTAAAACGAGTAAAACGAGTAAAACGAGTAAAACGAGTAAAACGAGTAAAACTAGTAAAACGAGCAAAACGAGCAAAACGAGCAAAACGAGCAAAACGAGCAAAACGAGCAAAACGAGCAAAACGAGCAAAACGAGCAAAACGAGCAAAACGAGCAAAACGAGCAAAACGAGTAAAACGAGTAAAACGAGTAAAACGAGTAAAACGAGTAAAACGAGTAAAACGAGTAAAACGAGTAAAACGAGTAAAACGAGTAAAACGAGTAAAACGAGTAAAACGAGTAAAACGAGTAAAACGAGTAAAACGAGTAAATCGAGTAAAACGAGTAAAACGAGTAAAACGAGTAAAACGAGTAAAACGAGTAAATCGAGTAAAACGAGTAAAACGAGTAAAACGAGTAAATCGAGTAAAACGAGTAAAACGAGTAAAACGAGTAAAACGAGTAAAACGAGTAAAACGAGTAAAACGAGTAAAACGAGTAAAACGAGTAAAACGAGTAAAACGAGTAAAACGAGTAAAACGAGTAAAACGAGTAAAACGAGTAAAACGAGTAAAACGAGTAAAACGAGTAAAACGAGTAAAACGAGTAAAACGAGTAAAACGAGTAAAACTAGTAAAACGAGTAAAACGAGTAAAACGAGTAAAACGAGTAAAACTAGTAAAACTAGTAAAACGAGTAAAACGAGTAAAACGAGTAAAACTAGTAAAACGAGTAAAACGAGTAAAACTAGTAAAACTAGTAAAACCAGTAAAACGAGTAAAACGAGCAAAACGAGTAAAACGAGCAAAACTAGTAAAACTAGTAAAACGAGTAAAACGAGTAAAACGAGTAAAACGAGTAAAACGAGTAAAACGAGTAAAACGAGTAAAACGAGTAAAACTAGTAAAACGAGTAAAACGAGTAAAACGAGTAAAACGAGGTAAAACTAGTAAAACTAGTAAAACGAGTAAAACGAGTAAAACGAGTAAAACTAGTAAAACGAGTAAAACGAGTAAAACTAGTAAAACTAGTAAAACCAGTAAAACGAGTAAAACGAGCAAAACGAGTAAAACGAGCAAAACTAGTAAAACTAGTAAAACGAGTAAAACGAGTAAAACGAGTAAAACGAGTAAAACGAGTAAAACGAGTAAAACGAGTAAAACGAGTAAAACGAGTAAAACGAGTAAAACGAGTATAACGAGTAAAACGAGTAAAACGAGTAAAACGAGTAAAACGAGTAAAACGAGTAAAACGAGTAAAACGAGTAAAACGAGTAAAACGAGTAAAACGAGTAAAACGAGTAAAACGAGTAAAACGAGTAAAACGAGTAAAACGAGTAAAACGAGTAAAACGAGTAAAACGGGCAAAACGAGTAAAACGGGCAAAACGAGTAAAACGGGTAAAACGAGTAAAACGGGTAAAACGAGTAAAACGGGTAAAACGAGTAAAACGAGTAAAACGAGTAAAACGAGTAAAACGAGTAAAACGAGTAAAACGAGTAAAACGAGTAAAACGAGTAAAACGAGTAAAACGAGTAAAACGAGTAAAACGAGTAAAACACGAGCAAAACGAGCAAAACGAGCAAAACGAGCAAAACGAGCAAAACGAGCAAAACGAGCAAAACGAGCAAAACGAGCAAAACGAGCAAAACGAGCAAAACGAGTAAAACGAGTAAAACGAGTAAAACGAGTAAAACGAGTAAAACGAGTAAAACGAGTAAAACGAGTAAAACGAGTAAAACGAGTAAAACGAGTAAAACGAGTAAAACGAGTAAAACGAGTAAAACGAGTAAAACGAGTAAAACGAGTAAAACGAGTAAAACGAGTAAAACGAGTAAAACGAATAAAGCGAGTAAAACGAGTAAAACGAGTAAAACGAGTAAAACGAGTAAAGCGAATAAAGCGAGTAAAACGAGTAAAACGAGTAAAACGAGTAAATCGAGTAAAACGAGTAAAACGAGTAAAACGAGTAAAACGAGTAAAACGAGTAAAACGAGTAAAACGAGTAAAACGAGTAAATCGAGTAAAACGAGTAAAACGAGTAAAACGAGTAAAACGAGTAAATCGAGTAAAACGAGTAAAACTAGTAAAACGA
>NW_027486415.1:7500-12500 GCF_050908995.1 Andrena cerasifolii
AGTCGGTCAGTCGGTCAGTCGGTCAGTCAGTCCGTCGGTCGGTCGGTCGGTCGGTCATTCGGTCAGTCGGTCGGTCGGTCGGTCGGTCGGTCGGCCGGTCGGTCGGTCAGTCGGTCAGTCGGTCAGTCGGTCAGTCAGTCCGTCGGTCGGTCGGTCGGTCGGTCGGCCCGTCGGTCGGTCAGTCGGTCAGTCGGTCAGTCAGTCCGTCGGTCGGTCGGTCGGTCCGTCGGTCGGTCGGTCGGTCGGTCATTCGGTCAGTCGGTCGGTCGGTCGGTCGGTCGGTCGGCCGGTCGGTCGGTCAGTCGGTCAGTCGGTCTGTCGGTCAGTCAGTCCGTCGGTCGGTCGGTCGGTCGGTCGGTCGGTCAGTCGGTCAGTCAGTCCGTCGGTCAGTCGGTCAGTCAGTCCGTCGGTCCGTCGGTCAGTTGGTCGGTCAGTCGGTCAGTCGGTCAGTCAGTCCGTCGGTCGGTCGGTCGGTCGGTCGGTCGATTATTGGTCGTTCGGTCGGTCGGTCGGTCGGTCGGTCGGTCAGTCGGTCAGTCAGACCGTCGGTCGGACGGTCGGTCGGTCGCTCGGTCTGTCAGTCGGTCGGTCGGTCGGTCGGTCAGTCGGTCGGTCAGTCGGTCAGTCAGTCCGTCGGTCGGTCGGTCGGTCGGTCGGTCGGTCAGTCCGTCAGTCGGTCAGTCAGTCCGTCGGTTGGACGGTCGGTCGGTCGGTCGGTCGGTCAGTCGGTCGGCCAGTCGGTCGGTCGGTCGGTCGGTCGGTCGGTCGGTCGGTCGGTCGGTCGGTCGGTCGGTCGGTCGGTCGGTCGGTCGGTCGGTCGGTCGGTCGGTCGGTCGGTCAGTCGGTCAGTCGCTCAGTCAGTCCGTCGGTCGGTCAGTCGGTCAGTCGGTCAGTCGGTCAGTCAGTCCGTCGGTCGGTCGGTCGGTCGGTCATTCGGTCAGTCGGTCGGTCGGTCGGTCGGTCGGTCGGCCGGTCGGTCGGTCAGTCGGTCAGTCGGTCTGTCGGTCAGTCAGTCCGTCGGTCGGTCGGTCGGTCGGTCGGTCGGTCAGTCGGTCAGTCAGTCCGTCGGTCAGTCGGTCAGATGGTCGGTCAGTCGGTCAGTCGGTCAGTCAGTCCGTCGGTCGGTCGGTCGGTCGGTCAGTCGGTCAGTCAGTCCGTCGGTCAGTCGGTCAGTTGGTCGGTCAGTCGGTCAGTCGGTCAGTCAGTCCGTCGGTCGGTCGGTCGGTCGGTCGGTCGGTCAGTCGGTCAGTCGGTCAGTCGGTCGGTCGGTCGGTCAGTCAGTCCGTTGGTCGGTCGGTCGGTCGGTCGGTCGGTCGGTCGGTCGGTCATTCGGTCAGTCGGTCAGTCAGTCCGTCGGTCGGTCGGTCGGTCGGTCGGTCGGTCGGTCAGTCCGTCAGTCGGTCAGTCAGTCCGTCGGTTGGACGGTCGGTCGGTCGGTCGGTCGGTCAGTCGGTCGGCCAGTCGGTCGGTCGGTCGGTCGGTCGGTCGGTCGGTCGGTCGGTCGGTCGGTCGGTCGGTCGGTCGGTCGGTCGGTCGGTCGGTCGGTCGGTCAGTCGGTCAGTCAGTCCGTCGGTCGGTCGGTCGGTCGGTCGATCGGTCGGTCGGTCGGTCGGTCAGTCGGTCAGTCGGTCCGTCGGTCGGTCGGTCGGTCGGTTGTTCGGTCGGTCGTTCGGTCGGTCGTTTGGTCGGTCGTTCGGTCTGTCGGTCGGTCAGTCGGTCAGTCGGTCAGTCGGTCAGTCGGTCAGTCAGTCCGTCGGTCGGTCGGTCGGTCGGTCATTCGGTCAGTCGGTCGGTCGGTCGGTCGGTCGGTCGGTCGGCCGGTCGGTCGGTCAGTCGGTCAGTCGGTCAGTCGGTCAGTCAGTCCGTCGGTCGGTCGGTCGGTCGGTCGGCCCGTCGGTCGGTCAGTCGGTCAGTCGGTCAGTCAGTCCGTCGGTCGGTCGGTCGGTCCGTCGGTCGGTCGGTCGGTCGGTCATTCGGTCAGTCGGTCGGTCGGTCGGTCGGTCGGTCGGCCGGTCGGTCGGTCAGTCGGTCAGTCGGTCTGTCGGTCAGTCAGTCCGTCGGTCGGTCGGTCGGTCGGTCGGTCGGTCGGTCGGTCAGTCAGTCCGTCGGTCAGTCGGTCAGTCAGTCCGTCGGTCCGTCGGTCAGTTGGTCGGTCAGTCGGTCAGTCGGTCAGTCAGTCCGTCGGTCGGTCGGTCGGTCGGTCGGTCGATTGGTCGTTCGGTCGGTCGGTCGGTCGGTCGGTCGGTCGGTCAGTCGGTCAGTCAGTCCGTCGGTCGGACGGTCGGTCGGTCGCTCGGTCGGTCAGTCGGTCGGTCGGTCGGTCGGTCAGTCGGTCGGTCAGTCGGTCAGTCAGACCGTCGGTCGGTCGGTCGGTCGGTCGGTCGGTCAGTCCGTCAGTCGGTCAGTCAGTCCGTCGGTTGGACGGTCGGTCGGTCGGTCGGTCGGTCAGTCGGTCGGCCAGTCGGTCGGTCAGTCGGTCGGTCGGTCGGTCGGTCGGTCAGTCCGTCGGTCAGTCGGTCAGTTGGTCGGTCAGTCGGTCAGTCGGTCAGTCAGTCCGTCGGTCGGTCGGTCGGTCGGTTGTTCGGTTGGTCGTTCGGTCGGTCGGTCGGTCAGTCGGTCAGTCGGTCAGTCAGTCCGTCGGTCAGTCGGTCAGTCAGTCCGTCGGTCGGTCGGTCGGTCAGTCGGTCGGTCGGTTGTTCGGTCGGTCGTTCGGTCGGTCGTTTGGTCGGTCGTTCGGTCTGTCGGTCGGTCAGTCGGTCAGTCGGTCAGTCGGTCAGTCGGTCAGTCAGTCCGTCGGTCGGTCGGTCGGTCGGTCATTCGGTCAGTCGGTCGGTCGGTCGGTCGGTCGGTCGGTCGGCCGGTCGGTCGGTCAGTCGGTCAGTCGGTCAGTCGGTCAGTCAGTCCGTCGGTCGGTCGGTCGGTCGGTCGGCCCGTCGGTCGGTCAGTCGGTCAGTCGGTCAGTCAGTCCGTCGGTCGGTCGGTCGGTCCGTCGGTCGGTCGGTCGGTCGGTCATTCGGTCAGTCGGTCGGTCGGTCGGTCGGTCGGTCGGCCGGTCGGTCGGTCAGTCGGTCAGTCGGTCTGTCGGTCAGTCAGTCCGTCGGTCGGTCGGTCGGTCGGTCGGTCGGTCGGTCGGTCAGTCAGTCCGTCGGTCAGTCGGTCAGTCAGTCCGTCGGTCCGTCGGTCAGTTGGTCGGTCAGTCGGTCAGTCGGTCAGTCAGTCCGTCGGTCGGTCGGTCGGTCGGTCGGTCGATTGGTCGTTCGGTCGGTCGGTCGGTCGGTCGGTCGGTCGGTCAGTCGGTCAGTCAGTCCGTCGGTCGGACGGTCGGTCGGTCGCTCGGTCGGTCAGTCGGTCGGTCGGTCGGTCGGTCAGTCGGTCGGTCAGTCGGTCAGTCAGTCCGTCGGTCGGTCGGTCGGTCGGTCGGTCGGTCAGTCCGTCAGTCGGTCAGTCAGTCCGTCGGTTGGACGGTCGGTCGGTCGGTCGGTCGGTCAGTCGGTCGGCCAGTCGGTCGGTCGGTCGGTCGGTCGGTCGGTCGGTCGGTCGGTCGGTCGGTCGGTCGGTCGGTCGGTCGGTCGGTCGGTCAGTCGGTCAGTCGGTCAGTCCGTCCGTCGGTCGGTCAGTCGGTCAGTCGGTCAGTCGGTCAGTCAGTCCGTCGGTCGGTCGGTCGGTCGGTCATTCGGTCAGTCGGTCGGTCGGTCGGTCGGTCGGTCGGCCGGTCGGTCGGTCAGTCGGTCAGTCGGTCTGTCGGTCAGTCAGTCCGTCGGTCGGTCGGTCGGTCGGTCGGTCGGTCAGTCGGTCAGTCAGTCCGTCGGTCAGTCGGTCAGTTGGTCGGTCAGTCGGTCAGTCGGTCAGTCAGTCCGTCGGTCGGTCGGTCGGTCGGTCAGTCGGTCAGTCAGTCCGTCGGTCAGTCGGTCAGTTGGTCGGTCAGTCGGTCAGTCGGTCAGTCAGTCCGTCGGTCGGTCGGTCGGTCGGTCGGTCGTTCGGTCGGTCGTTCGGTCGGTCGTTCGGTCGGTCGTTCGGTCTGTCGGTCGGTCAGTCGGTCAGTCGGTCAGTCGGTCAGTCGGTCAGTCAGTCCGTCGGTCGGTCGGTCGGTCGGTCATTCGGTCAGTCGGTCGGTCGGTCGGTCGGTCGGTCGGCCGGTCGGTCGGTCAGTCGGTCAGTCAGTCCGTCGGTCGGTCGGTCGGTCGATCGGTCGGTCGGTGGGTCGGTCATTCGGTCAGTCCGTCGGTCGGTCGGTCGGTCGGTCATTCGGTCAGTCGGTCGGTCGGTCGGTCGGTCGGTCGGTCGGTCGGTCGGTCGGTCGGTCATTCGGTCAGTCGGTCAGTCAGTCCGTCGGTCGGTCGGTCGGTCGGTCGGTCGGTCGGTCAGTCCGTCAGTCGGTCAGTCAGTCCGTCGGTCGGTCGGTCGGTCAGTCCGTCAGTCGGTCAGTCAGTCCGTCGGTCGGTCGGTCGGTCGGTCGGTCGGTCGGTCGGTCGGTCGGTCGGTCGGTCGGTCGGTCGGTCGGTCGGTCGGTCGGTCGGTCGGTCAGTCAGTCCGTTGGTCGGTCGGTCGGTCGGTCGGTCGGTCGGTCGGTCGGTCGGTCGGTCATTCGGTCAGTCGGTCAGTCAGTCCGTCGGTCGGTCGGTCGGTCGGTCGGTCGGTCAGTCGGTCAGTCGGTCAGTCGGTCGGTCGGTCGGTCAGTCAGTCCGTTGGTCGGTCGGTCGGTCGGTCGGTCGGTCGGTCGGTCGGTCATTCGGTCAGTCGGTCAGTCAGTCCGTCGGTCGGTCGGTCGGTCGGTCGGTCGGTCGGTCAGTCCGTCAGTCGGTCAGTCAGTCCGTCGGTTGGACGGTCGGTCGGTCGGTCGGTCGGTCAGTCGGTCGGCCAGTCGGTCGGTCGGTCGGTCGGTCGGTCGGTCGGTCGGTCGGTCGGTCGGTCGGTCGGTCAGTCGGTCAGTCGGTCAGTCGGTCGGTCGGTCGGTCAGTCAGTCCGTTGGTCGGTCGGTCGGTCGGTCGGTCGGTCGGTCG
>NW_027486417.1:0-23099 GCF_050908995.1 Andrena cerasifolii
CTCGATTTACTCGATTTACTCGATTTACTCGATTTACTCGATTTACTCGTTTTACTCGTTTTACTCGTTTTACTCGTTTTACTCGTTTTACTCGTTTTACTCGTTTTACTAGTTTTATTCGTTTTACTCGTTTTACTCGTTTTACTCGTTTTACTCGATTTACTCGTTTTACTCGTTTTACTCGATTTACTCGTTTTACTCGATTTACTCGTTTTACTAGTTTTACTAGTTTTACTCGTTTTACTCGTTTTACTCGTTTTACTCGTTTTACTCGTTTTACTCGTTTTACTCGTTTTACTCGTTTTACTCGTTTTACTCGTTTTACTCGTTTTACTCGTTTTACTCGTTTTACTCGTTTTGCTCGTTTTACTCGTTTTACTCGTTTTACTCGTTTTACTCGTTTTACTCGTTTTACTCGTTTTACTCGTTTTACTCGTTTTACTCGTTTTACTCGTTTTACTCGTTTTACTCGTTTTACTCGTTTTACTCGTTTTACTCGTTTTACTCGTTTTTACTCGTTTTACTCGTTTTACTCGTTTTACTCGTTTTACTCGTTTTACTCGTTTTACTCGTTTTACTCGTTTTACTCGTTTTACTCGTTTTACTCGTTTTACTCGTTTTACTCGTTTTACTCGTTTTACTCGTTTTACTCGTTTTACTCGATTTACTCGTTTTACTCGATTTACTCGTTTTACTAGTTTTACTAGTTTTACTCGTTTTACTCGTTTTACTCGTTTTACTCGTTTTACTCGTTTTACTCGTTTTACTCGTTTTACTCGTTTTACTCGTTTTACTCGTTTTACTCGTTTTACTCGTTTTGCTCGTTTTGCTCGTTTTACTCGTTTTGCTCGTTTGCTCGTTTACTCGTTTTACTCGTTTTACTCGTTTTACTCGTTTTACTCGTTTTACTCGTTTTACTCGTTTTACTCGTTTTACTCGTTTTACTCGTTTTACTCGTTTTACTCGTTTTACTCGTTTTACTCGTTTTACTCGTTTTACTCGTTTTACTCGTTTTACTCGTTTTACTCGTTTTACTCGTTTTACTCGTTTTACTCGTTTTACTCGTTTTACTCGTTTTACTCGTTTTACTCGTTTTGCTCGTTTTGCTCGTTTCACTCGTTTTACTCGTTTTACTCGTTTTACTCGTTTTACTCGTTTTACTCGTTTTACTCGTTTTACTAGTTTTACTAGTTTTACTAGTTTTACTAGTTTTACTAGTTTTACTCGTTTTACTCGTTTTACTCGTTTTACTCGTTTTACTCGTTTTACTCGTTTTACTCCTTTTGCTCGTTTTGCTCGTTTTGCTCGTTTTGCTCGTTTTGCTCGTTTTGCTCGTTTTACTCGTTTTACTCGTTTTACTCGTTTTACTCGTTTTACTCGTTTTACTCGTTTTACTCGTTTTACTCGTTTTACTCGTTTTACTCGTTTTACTCGTTTTACTCGTTTTACTCGTTTTACTCGTTTTACTCGTTTTACTCGTTTTACTCGTTTTACTCGTTTTACTCGTTTTACTCGTTTTACTCGTTTTACTCGTTTTACTCGTTTTACTCGTTTTACTCGTTTTACTCGTTTTACTCGTTTTACTCGTTTTACTCGTTTTAATCGTTTTACTCGTTTTACTCGTTTTACTCGTTTTACTCGATTTACTCGATTTACTCGATTTACTCGATTTACTCGTTTTACTCGTTTTACTCGTTTTACTCGTTTTACTCGTTTTACTCGTTTTACTAGTTTTATTCGTTTTACTCGTTTTACTCGTTTTACTCGATTTACTCGTTTTACTCGTTTTACTCGATTTACTCGATTTACTCGTTTTACTAGTTTTACTAGTTTTACTCGTTTTACTCGTTTTACTCGTTTTACTCGTTTTACTCGTTTTACTCGTTTTACTCGTTTTACTCGTTTTACTCGTTTTACTCGTTTTACTCGTTTTACTCGTTTTACTCGTTTTACTCGATTTACTCGTTTTACTCGTTTTACTCGTTTTACTCGTTTTACTCGTTTTACTCGTTTTACTCGTTTTGCTCGTTTTACTCGTTTTACTCGTTTTACTCGTTTTGCTCGTTTTACTCGTTTTACTCGTTTTACTCGTTTTACTCGTTTTACTCGTTTTACTCGTTTTACTCGTTTTACTCGTTTTACTCGTTTTACTCGTTTTGCTCGTTTTGCTCGTTTTGCTCGTTTTGCTCGTTTTGCTCGTTTTGCTCGTTTTGCTCGTTTTGCTCGTTTTGCTCGTTTTGCTCGTTTTGCTCGTTTTGCTCGTTTTGCTCGTTTTGCTCGTTTTGCTCGTTTTGCTCGTTTTGCTCGTTTTACTAGTTTTACTAGTTTTACTAGTTTTACTAGTTTTACTAGTTTTACTAGTTTTACTAGTTTTACTCGTTTTACTCGTTTTACTCGTTTTACTCGTTTTACTCGTTTTACTCGTTTTACTCGTTTTACTCGTTTTACTCGTTTTACTCGTTTAACTCGTTTTACTCGTTTTACTCGTTTTACTCGTTTTACTCGTTTTACTCGTTTTACTCGTTTTACTCGTTTTACTAGTTTTACTCGTTTTACTCGTTTTACTCGTTTTACTAGTTTTACTCGATTTACTAGTTTTACTAGTTTTACTCGCTTTACTCGTTTTACTAGTTTTACTCGATTTACTAGTTTTACTAGATTTACTAGATTTACTCGTTTTACTCGTTTTACTCGTTTTACTCGTTTTACTCGTTTTACTCGTTTTACTCGTTTTACTCGTTTTACTCGTTTTACTCGTTTTACTCGTTTTACTCGATTTACTCGATTTACTCGTTTTACTCGTTTTACTAGTTTTATTCGTTTTACTCGTTTTACTCGTTTTACTCGTTTTACTCGTTTTACTCGTTTTACCCGTTTTACTCGTTTTACTCGTTTTACTCGTTTTACTCGTTTTACTCGTTTTACTCGTTTTACTCGTTTTACTCGTTTTACTCGTTTTACTCGATTTACTCGTTTTACTCGATTTACTCGTTTTACTAGTTTTACTCGATTTACTCGTTTTACTAGTTTTACTAGTTTTACTCGTTTTACTCGTTTTACTCGTTTTACTCGTTTTACTCGTTTTACTCGTTTTACTCGTTTTACTCGTTTTACTCGTTTTACTCGTTTTACTCGTTTTACTCGTTTTACTCGTTTTGCTCGTTTGCTCGTTTACTCGTTTTACTCGTTTTACTCGTTTTACTCGTTTTACTCGTTTTACTCGTTTTACTCGATTTACTCGTTTTACTCGTTTTACTCGTTTTACTCGTTTTACTCGTTTTACTCGTTTTACTCGTTTTACTCGTTTTACTCGTTTTACTCGTTTTGCTCGTTTTGCTCGTTTTGCTCGTTTTGCTCGTTTTGCTCGTTTTGCTCGTTTCACTCGTTTTACTCGTTTTACTCGTTTTACTCGTTTTACTCGTTTTACTAGTTTTACTAGTTTTACTAGTTTTACTAGTTTTACTCGTTTTACTCGTTTTACTCGTTTTACTCGTTTTACTCGTTTTACTCGTTTTACTCGTTTTGCTCGTTTTGCTCGTTTTGCTCGTTTTGCTCGTTTTGCTCGTTTTGCTCGTTTTACTCGTTTTACTCGTTTTACTCGTTTTACTCGTTTTACTCGTTTTACTCGTTTTACTCGTTTTGCTCGTTTTGCTCGTTTTGCTCGTTTTGCTCGTTTTGCTCGTTTTGCTCGTTTCACTCGTTTTACTCGTTTTACTCGTTTTACTCGTTTTACTCGTTTTACTAGTTTTACTAGTTTTACTAGTTTTACTAGTTTTACTAGTTTTACTCGTTTTACTCGTTTTACTCGTTTTACTCGTTTTACTCCGTTTTGCTCGTTTTGCTCGTTTTGCTCGTTTTGCTCGTTTTGCTCGTTTTGCTCGTTTTGCTCGTTTTGCTCGTTTTGCTCGTTTTACTCGTTTTACTCGTTTTACTCGTTTTACTCGTTTTACTCGTTTTACTCGTTTTACTCGTTTTACTCGTTTTACTCGTTTTACTCGTTTTACTCGTTTTACTCGTTTTACTCGATTTACTCGTTTTACTCGTTTTACTCGTTTTACTCGTTTTACTCGTTTTACTCGTTTTACTCGTTTTACTCGTTTTGCTCGTTTTACTCGTTTTACTCGTTTTGCTCGTTTTACTCGTTTTACTCGTTTACTCGTTTTACTCGTTTTACTCCTTTTACTCGTTTTACTCGTTTTACTCGTTTTACTCGTTTTACTCGTTTTACTCGTTTTACTCGTTTTACTCGTTTTGCTCGTTTTGCTCGTTTTGCTCGTTTTGCTCGTTTTGCTCGTTTTGCTCGTTTTGCTCGTTTTGCTCGTTTTACTCGTTTTACTCGTTTTACTAGTTTTACTAGTTTTACTAGTTTTACTAGTTTTACTAGTTTTACTAGTTTTACTAGTTTTACTCGTTTTACTCGTTTTACTCGTTTTACTCGTTTTACTCGTTTTGCGCGTTTTGCTCGTTTTGCTCGTTTTACTCGTTTTGCTCGTTTTACTCGTTTTGCTCGTTTTACTCGTTTTACTCGTTTTACTCGTTTTACTCGTTTTACTCGTTTTACTCGTTTTACTCGTTTTACTCGTTTTACTCGTTTTACTCGTTTTACTCGTTTTACTCGTTTTACTCGTTTTACTCGTTTTACTCGTTTTACTCGTTTTACTCGTTTTACTCGTTTTACTCGTTTTACTCGTTTTACTCGTTTTACTCGTTTTACTCGTTTTACTCGTTTTACTCGTTTTACTCGATTTACTCGATTTACTCGTTTTACTCGTTTTACTCGTTTTACTCGTTTTACTAGTTTTATTCGTTTTACTAGTTTTATTCGTTTTATTCGTTTTACTCGTTTTACTCGATTTACTCGTTTTACTCGTTTTACTCGATTTACTCGTTTTACTCGATTTACTCGTTTTACTAGTTTTACTAGTTTTACTCGTTTTACTCGTTTTACTCGTTTTACTCGTTTTACTCGTTTTACTCGTTTTACTCGTTTTACTCGTTTTACTCGTTTTACTCGTTTTACTCGTTTTACTCGATTTATTCGTTTTACTCGTTTTACTCGTTTTACTCGTTTTACTCGTTTTACTCGTTTTACTCGTTTTACTCGTTTTACTCGTTTTACTCGTTTTACTCGTTTTGCTCGTTTTGCTCGTTTTACTCGTTTTACTCGTTTTGCTCGTTTTACTCGTTTTACTCGTTTTACTCGTTTTACTCGTTTTACTCGTTTTACTCGTTTTACTCGTTTTACTCGTTTTACTCGTTTTACTCGTTATACTCGTTTTACTCGTTTTACTCGTTTTACTCGTTTTACTCGATTTACTCGTTTTACTCGATTTACTCGTTTTACTCGTTTTACTCGTTTTACTCGTTTTACTCGTTTTGCTCGTTTTGCTCGTTTTGCTCGTTTTGCTCGTTTTGCTCGTTTTGCTCGTTTTGCTCGTTTTGCTCGTTTTGCTCGTTTTGCTCGTTTTGCTCGTTTTGCTCGTTTTGCTCGTTTTACTCGTTTTACTAGTTTTACTAGTTTTACTAGTTTTACTCGTTTTACTCGTTTTACTCGTATTACTCGTATTACTCGTTTTACTCGTTTTACTCGTTTTACTAGTTTTACTCGTTTTACTAGTTTTACTCGTTTTACTCGTTTTACTCGTTTTACTCGTTTTACTCGTTTTACTCGTTTTACTCGTTTTACTCGTTTTACTCGTTTTACTCGTTTTACTCGTTTTACTCGTTTTACTCGTTTTACTCGTTTTACTCGTTTTACTCGTTTTACTCGTTTTACTCGTTTTACTCGTTTTACTCGTTTTACTCGTTTTACTCGTTTTACTCGTTTTACTCGTTTTACTCGTTTTACTCGTTTTACTCGTTTTACTCGTTTTACTCGTTTTACTCGTTTTACTCGTTTTACTCGTTTTACTCGTTTTACTCGTTTTACTCGTTTTACTCGATTTACTCGATTTACTCGTTTTACTAGTTTTATTCGTTTTACTCGTTTTACTCGTTTTACTCGTTTTACTCGTTTTACTCGTTTTACTCGTTTTACTCGTTTTACTCGTTTTACTCGTTTTACTCGTTTTACTCGTTTTACTCGTTTTACTCGTTTTACTCGTTTTACTCGTTTTACTCGTTTTACTCGTTTTACTCGTTTTACTCGTTTTACTCGATTTACTCGTTTTACTCGATTTACTCGTTTTACTAGTTTTACTAGTTTTACTCGTTTTACTCGTTTTACTCGTTTTACTCGTTTTACTCGTTTTACTCGTTTTACTCGTTTTACTCGTTTTACTCGTTTTACTCGTTTTACTCGTTTTGCTCGTTTTGCTCGTTTTACTCGTTTTGCTCGTTTTTACTCGTTTACTCGTTTTACTCGTTTTACTCGTTTTACTCGTTTTACTCGTTTTACTCGTTTTACTCGTTTTACTCGTTTTACTCGTTTTACTCGTTTTACTCGTTTTACTCGTTTTACTCGTTTTACTCGTTTTACTCGTTTTACTCGTTTTACTCGTTTTACTCGTTTTACTCGTTTTACTCGTTTTACTCGTTTACTCGTTTTACTCGTTTTACTCGTTTTACTCGTTTTACTCGTTTTACTCGTTTTACTCGTTTTACTCGTTTTACTCGTTTTACTCGTTTTACTCGTTTTACTCGTTTTACTCGTTTTACTCGTTTTACTCGTTTTGCTCGTTTTGCTCGTTTTGCTCGTTTTGCTCGTTTTGCTCGTTTTGCTCGTTTTGCTCGTTTCACTCGTTTTACTCGTTTTACTCGTTTTACTCGTTTTACTCGTTTTACTAGTTTTACTAGTTTTACTAGTTTTACTAGTTTTACTCGTTTTACTCGTTTTACTCGTTTTACTCGTTTTACTCGTTTTACTCGTTTTACTCGTTTTACTCCTTTTGCTCGTTTTGCTCGTTTTGCTCGTTTTGCTCGTTTTGCTCGTTTTGCTCGTTTTGCTCGTTTTACTCGTTTTACTCGTTTTACTCGTTTTACTCGTTTTACTCGTTTTACTCGTTTTACTCGTTTTACTCGTTTTACTCGTTTTACTCGTTTTACTCGTTTTACTCGTTTTACTCGTTTTACTCGTTTTACTCGTTTTACTCGTTTTACTCGTTTTACTCGTTTTACTCGTTTTACTCGTTTTACTCGTTTTACTCGTTTTACTCGTTTTACTCGTTTTACTCGTTTTACTCGTTTTACTCGTTTTACTCGTTTTACTCGTTTTACTCGTTTTACTCGTTTTACTCGTTTTAATCGTTTTACTCGTTTTACTCGTTTTACTCGTTTTACTCGATTTACTCGATTTACTCGATTTACTCGATTTACTCGATTTACTCGTTTTACTCGTTTTACTCGTTTTACTCGTTTTACTCGTTTTACTCGTTTTACTAGTTTTATTCGTTTTACTCGTTTTACTCGTTTTACTCGATTTACTCGTTTTACTCGTTTTACTCGATTTACTCGTTTTACTCGATTTACTCGTTTTACTAGTTTTACTAGTTTTACTCGTTTTACTCGTTTTACTCGTTTTACTCGTTTTACTCGTTTTACTCGTTTTACTCGTTTTACTCGTTTTACTCGTTTTACTCGTTTTACTCGTTTTACTCGTTTTACTCGTTTTACTCGTTTTACTCGTTTTACTCGTTTTACTCGTTTTACTCGTTTTACTCGTTTTACTCGTTTTACTCGTTTTACTCGTTTTACTCGTTTTAATCGTTTTACTCGTTTTACTCGTTTTACTCGTTTTACTCGATTTACTCGATTTACTCGATTTACTCGATTTACTCGATTTACTCGTTTTACTCGTTTTACTCGTTTTACTCGTTTTACTCGTTTTACTCGTTTTACTAGTTTTATTCGTTTTACTCGTTTTACTCGTTTTACTCGATTTACCTCGTTTTACTCGTTTTACACGTTTTATTCGTTTTACTCGTTTTACTCGTTTTACTCGTTTTACTCGTTTTACTCGTTTTACTCGTTTTACTCGTTTTACTCGTTTTACTCGTTTTACTCGTTTTACGCGTTTTACTCGTTTTACTCGTTTTACGCGTTTTACTCGTTTTACTCGTTTTACTCGTTTTACTCGTTTTACTCGTTATACTCATTTTACTAGTTTTACTCGTTTTACTCGTTTTACTCGTTTTACTCGTTTTACTCGTTTTACTAGTTTTACTAGTTTTACTAGTTTTACTAGTTTTGCTCGTTTTACTCGTTTTACTCGTTTTACACGTTTTACTCGTTTTACTCGTTTTACTAGTTTTGCTCGTTTTGCTCGTTTTACTCGTTTTACTCGTTTTACTCGTTTTACTCGTTTTACTCGTTTTACTCGTTTTACTCGTTTTACTCGTCTTACTCGTTTTACTCGTTTTACTCGTTTTACTCGTTTTACTCGTTTTACTCGTTTTACTCGTTTTACTCGTTTTACTCGTTTTACTCGTTTTACTCGTTTTATTCGTTTTATTCGTTTTACTCGTTTTAATCGTTTTACTCGTTTTACTCGTTTTACTCGTTTTACTCGATTTACTCGTTTTACTCGTTTTACTCGTTTTACTCGTTTTACTCGTTTTACTCGTTTTACTCGTTTTACTCGTTTTACTCGTTTTACTCGTTTTACTCGTTTTGCTCGTTTTACTCGTTTTGCTCGTTTTGCTCGATTTGCTCGTTTTACTCGTTTTACTCGTTTTACTAGTTTTGCTCGTTTTGCTCGTTTTACTCGTTTTACTCGTTTTACTCGATTTACTCGATTTACTCGATTTACTCGTTTTACTCGTTTTACTCGTTTTACTCGTTTTACTCGTTTTACTCGTTTTACTCGTTTTACTAGTTTTACTCGTTTTACTCGTTTTACTCGTTTTACTAGTTTTACTAGTTTTACTAGTTTTACTCGTTGGACTCGTTTTAATCGTTTCACTCGTTTTACTCGTTTTACTCGTTTTATTCGTTTTACTCGTTTTACTCGTTTTACTCGTTTTACTCGTTTTACTCGTTTTACTCGTTTTACTCGTTTTACACGTTTTATTCGTTTTACTCGTTTTACTCGATTTACTCGTTTTACTCGTTTTACTCGTTTTACTCGTTTTACTCGTTTTACGCGTTTTACTCGTTTTACTCGTTTTACTCGTTTTACTCGTTTTACTCGTTTTACTCGTTTTACTCGTTTTACTCGTTTTACTCGTTATACTCGTTATACTCGTTTTACTAGTTTTACTCGTTTTACTCGTTTTACTCGTTTTACTCGTTTTACTCGTTTTACTAGTTTTACTAGTTTTGCTCGTTTTACTCGTTTTACTCGTTTTACACGTTTTACTCGTTTTACTCGTTTTACTAGTTTTACTAGTTTTACTAGTTTTGCTCGTTTTACTCGTTTTACTCGTTTTACACGTTTTACTCGTTTTACTCGTTTTACTAGTTTTGCTCGTTTTGCTCGTTTTGCTCGTTTTACTCGTTTTACTCGTTTTACTCGTTTTACTCGTTTTACTCGTTTTAATCGTTTCACTCGTTTTACTCGTTTTACTCGTTTTACTAGTTTTACTAGTTTTACTCGTTTTACTCGTTTTACTCGTTTTACTCGTTTTACTCGTTTTACTCGTTTTACTCGTTTTACTCGTTTTACTCGTTTTACTCGTTTTACTCGTTTTACTCGTTTTACTCGTTTTACTCGTTTTACTCGTTTTACTCGTTTTACTCGTTTTACTCGTTTTACTCGTTTTACTCGTTTTACTCGTTTTACTCGTTTTACTCGTTTTACTCGTTTTACTCGTTTTACTCGTTTTACTCGTTTTACTCGTTTTACACGTTTTACTCGTTTTACTCGTTTTACTCGTTTTACTCGTTTTACTAGTTTTGCTCGTTTTACTCGTTTTACTCGTTTTACTCGTTTTACTAGTTTTGCTCGTTTTACTCGTTTTACTAGTTTTGCTCGTTTTACTCGTTTTACTCGTTTTACCCGTTTTACTCGTTTTACTCGTTTTACTCGTTTTACTCGTTTTACTCGTTTTACTCGTTTTACTCGTTTTACTCGTTTTACTCGTTTTACTCGTTTTACTCGTTTTATTCGTTTTACTCGTTTTACTCGTTTTACTCGTTTTACTCGTTTTACTCGTTTTACTCGTTTTACTCGTTTTACTCGTTTTACTCGTTTTACACGTTTTACTCGTTTTACTCGTTTTACTCGTTTTACTCGTTTTACTCGTTTTACTCGTTTTACTCGTTTTACTCGTTTTACTAGTTTTACTAGTTTTACTCGTTTCACTCGTTTTAATCGTTTTAATCGTTTCACTCGTTTTACTCGTTTTAATCGTTTTAATCGTTTCACTCGTTTTACTCGTTTTACTCGTTTTAATCGTTTCACTCGTTTTACTCGTTTTACTCGTTTTACTAGTTTTACTCGTTTTACTCGTTTTACTCGTTTTACTCGTTTTACTCGTTTTACTCGTTTTACTCGTTTTACTCGTTTTACTCGTTTTACTCGTTTTACTCGTTTTACTCGTTTTACGCGTTTTACTCGTTTTACTCGTTTTACTCGTTTTACTCGTTTTACTCGTTTTACTCGTTTTACTCGTTTTACTCGTTTTACTCGTTTTACTCGTTATACTCGTTTTACTAGTTTTACTCGTTTTACTCGTTTTACTCGTTTTACTCGTTTTACTAGTTTTACTAGTTTTGCTCGTTTTACTCGTTTTACTCGTTTTACACGTTTTACTCGTTTTACTCGTTTTACTCGTTTTACTAGTTTTGCTCGTTTTACTCGTTTTACTCGTTTTACTCGTTTTACTCGTTTTACTCGTTTTACTCGTTTTAATCGTTTC
Source organism: Andrena cerasifolii (assembly GCF_050908995.1). Classification (NCBI taxonomy): domain Eukaryota; kingdom Metazoa; phylum Arthropoda; class Insecta; order Hymenoptera; family Andrenidae; genus Andrena; species Andrena cerasifolii. Next base: position 10,797 of record NW_027486417.1, read on the forward strand.
ACTCGTTTTACTCGTTTTACTCGTTTTACTAGTTTTACTAGTTTTACTCGTTTTACTCGTTTTACTCGTTTTACTCGTTTTACTCGTTTTACTCGTTTTACTCGTTTTACTCGTTTTACTCGTTTTACTCGTTTTACTCGTTTTACTCGTTTTACTCGTTTTACTCGTTTTACTCGTTTTACTCGTTTTACTCGTTTTACTCGTTTTACTCGTTTTACTCGTTTTACTCGTTTTACTCGTTTTACTCGTTTTACTCGTTTTACTCGTTTTACTCGTTTTACTCGTTTTACTCGTTTTACTCGTTTTACTCGTTTTACTCGTTTTACTCGTTTTACTCGTTTTACTCGTTTTACTCGTTTTACTCGTTTTACTCGTTTTACTCGTTTTACTCGTTTTACTCGTTTTACTCGTTTCACTCGTTTTACTCGTTTCACTCGTTTTACTCGTTTCACTCGTTTTACTCGTTTCACTCGTTTTACTCGTTTCACTCGTTTTACTCGTTTCACTCGTTTTACTCGTTTCACTCGTTTTACTCGTTTTACTCGTTTTACTCGTTTTACTCGTTTTACTCGTTTTACTAGTTTTACTAGTTTTACTCGTTTTACTCGTTTTACTCGTTTTACTCGTTTTACTCGTTTTACGCGTTTTACTCGTTTTACTCGTTTTACTCGTTTTACTCGTTTTACTCGTTTTACTCGTTTTACTCGTTTCACTCGTTTTAATCGTTTCACTCGTTTTAATCGTTTTACTCGTTTTACTAGTTTTACTAGTTTTACTCGTTTTACTCGTTTTACTCGTTTTACTCGTTTTACTCGTTTTACTCGTTTTACTCGTTTTACTCGTTTTACTCGTTTTACTCGTTTTACTCGTTTTACTCGTTTTACTCGTTTTACTCGTTTTACTCGTTTTACTCGTTTTACTCGTTTTACTCGTTTTACACGTTTTACTCGTTTTACTCGTTTTACTCGTTTTACTCGTTTTACTAGTTTTGCTCGTTTTACTCGTTTTGCTCGTTTTACTCGTTTTACTAGTTTTGCTCGTTTTACTCGTTTTACTAGTTTTGCTCGTTTTACTCGTTTTACTCGTTTTACCCGTTTTACTCGTTTTACTCGTTTTACTCGTTTTACTCGTTTTACTCGTTTTACTCGTTTTACTCGTTTTACTCGTTTTACTCGTTTTACTCGTTTTACTCGTTTTACTCGTTTTACTCGTTTTACTCGTTTTATTCGTTTTACTCGTTTTACTCGTTTTACTCGTTTTACTCGTTTTACTCGTTTTACTCGTTTTACTCGTTTTACTCGTTTTACTCGTTTTACTCGTTTTACACGTTTTACTCGTTTTACTCGTTTTACTCGTTTTACTCGTTTTACTCGTTTTACTCGTTTTACTCGTTTTACTCGTTTTACTAGTTTTACTAGTTTTACTCGTTTCACTCGTTTTAATCGTTTTAATCGTTTCACTCGTTTTACTCGTTTTAATCGTTTTAATCGTTTCACTCGTTTTACTCGTTTTACTCGTTTTAATCGTTTCACTCGTTTTACTCGTTTTACTCGTTTTACTAGTTTTACTCGTTTTACTCGTTTTACTCGTTTTACTCGTTTTACTCGTTTTACTCGTTTTACTCGTTTTACTCGTTTTACTCGTTTTACTCGTTTTACGCGTTTTACTCGTTTTACTCGTTTTACTCGTTTTACTCGTTTTACTCGTTTTACTCGTTTTACTCGTTTTACTCGTTATACTCGTTTTACTAGTTTTACTCGTTTTACTCGTTTTACTCGTTTTACTCGTTTTACTCGTTTTACTAGTTTTACTAGTTTTGCTCGTTTTACTCGTTTTACTCGTTTTACTCGTTTTACTCGTTTTACTCGTTTTACTCGTTTTACTCGTTTTACTCGTTTTACTCGTTTTACTAGTTTTACTAGTTTTACTCGTTTCACTCGTTTTAATCGTTTTAATCGTTTCACTCGTTTTACTCGTTTTAATCGTTTTAATCGTTTCACTCGTTTTACTCGTTTTACTCGTTTTAATCGTTTCACTCGTTTTACTCGTTTTACTCGTTTTACTAGTTTTACTCGTTTTACTCGTTTTACTCGTTTTACTCGTTTTACTCGTTTTACTCGTTTTACTCGTTTTACTCGTTTTACTCGTTTTACTCGTTTTACGCGTTTTACTCGTTTTACTCGTTTTACTCGTTTTACTCGTTTTACTCGTTTTACTCGTTTTACTCGTTTTACTCGTTTTACTCGTTTTACTCGTTATACTCGTTTTACTAGTTTTACTCGTTTTACTCGTTTTACTCGTTTTACTCGTTTTACTAGTTTTACTAGTTTTGCTCGTTTTACTCGTTTTACTCGTTTTACACGTTTTACTCGTTTTACTCGTTTTACTCGTTTTACTAGTTTTGCTCGTTTTACTCGTTTTACTCGTCTTACTCGTTTTACTCGTTTTACTCGTTTTACTCGTTTTACTCGTTTTAATCGTTTCACTCGTTTTACTCGTTTTACTCGTTTTACTAGTTTTACTAGTTTTACTCGTTTTACTCGTTTTACTCGTTTTACTCGTTTTACTCGTTTTACTCGTTTTACTCGTTTTACTCGTTTTACTCGTTTTACTCGTTTTACTCGTTTTACTCGTTTTACTCGTTTTACTCGTTTTACTCGTTTTACTCGTTTTACTCGTTTTACTCGTTTTACTCGTTTTACTCGTTTTACTCGTTTTACTCGTTTTACTCGTTTTACTCGTTTTACTCGTTTTACTCGTTTTACTCGTTTTACTCGTTTTACTCGTTTTACTCGTTTTACTCGTTTTACTCGTTTTACTCGTTTTACTCGTTTTACTCGTTTTACTCGTTTTACTCGTTTTACTCGTTTTACTCGTTTTACTCGTTTTACTCGTTTTACTCGTTTCACTCGTTTTACTCGTTTCACTCGTTTTACTCGTTTCACTCGTTTTACTCGTTTCACTCGTTTTACTCGTTTCACTCGTTTTACTCGTTTCACTCGTTTTACTCGTTTCACTCGTTTTACTCGTTTTACTCGTTTTACTCGTTTTACTCGTTTTACTCGTTTTTACTAGTTTTACTCGTTTTACTCGTTTTACTCGTTTTACTCGTTTTACTCGTTTTACGCGTTTTACTCGTTTTACTCGTTTTACTCGTTTTACTCGTTTTACTCGTTTTACTCGTTTTACTCGTTTTACTCGTTTTAATCGTTTCACTCGTTTTAATCGTTTTACTCGTTTTACTAGTTTTACTAGTTTTACTCGTTTTACTCGTTTTACTCGTTTTACTCGTTTTACTCGTTTTACTCGTTTTACTCGTTTTACTCGTTTTACTCGTTTTACTCGTTTTACTCGTTTTACTCGTTTTACTCGTTTTACTCGTTTTACTCGTTTTACTCGTTTTACTCGTTTTACTCGTTTTACTCGTTTTACTCGTTTTACTCGTTTTACTCGTTTTACTCGTTTTACACGTTTTACTCGTTTTACTCGTTTTACTCGTTTTACTCGTTTTACTAGTTTTGCTCGTTTTACTCGTTTTACTCGTTTTACTCGTTTTACTAGTTTTGCTCGTTTTACTCGTTTTACTAGTTTTGCTCGTTTTACTCGTTTTACTCGTTTTACCCGTTTTACTCGTTTTACTCGTTTTACTCGTTTTACTCGTTTTACTCGTTTTACTCGTTTTACTCGTTTTACTCGTTTTACTCGTTTTACTCGTTTTACTCGTTTTACTCGTTTTACTCGTTTTACTCGTTTTATTCGTTTTACTCGTTTTACTCGTTTTACTCGTTTTACTCGTTTTACTCGTTTTACTCGTTTTACTCGTTTTACTCGTTTTACACGTTTTACTCGTTTTACTCGTTTTACTCGTTTTACTCGTTTTACTCGTTTTACTCGTTTTACTCGTTTTACTCGTTTTACTAGTTTTACTAGTTTTACTCGTTTCACTCGTTTTAATCGTTTTAATCGTTTCACTCGTTTTACTCGTTTTAATCGTTTTAATCGTTTCACTCGTTTTACTCGTTTTACTCGTTTTAATCGTTTCACTCGTTTTACTCGTTTTACTCGTTTTACTAGTTTTACTCGTTTTACTCGTTTTACTCGTTTTACTCGTTTTACTCGTTTTACTCGTTTTACTCGTTTTACTCGTTTTACTCGTTTTACTCGTTTTACGCGTTTTACTCGTTTTACTCGTTTTACTCGTTTTACTCGTTTTACTCGTTTTACTCGTTTTACTCGTTTTACTCGTTATACTCGTTTTACTAGTTTTACTCGTTTTACTCGTTTTACTCGTTTTACTCGTTTTACTCGTTTTACTAGTTTTACTAGTTTTGCTCGTTTTACTCGTTTTACTCGTTTTACACGTTTTACTCGTTTTACTCGTTTTACTCGTTTTACTAGTTTTGCTCGTTTTACTCGTTTTACTCGTTTTACTCGTTTTACTCGTTTTACTCGTTTTAATCGTTTCACTCGTTTTACTCGTTTTACTCGTTTTACTAGTTTTACTAGTTTTACTCGTTTTACTCGTTTTACTCGTTTTACTCGTTTTACTCGTTTTACTCGTTTTACTCGTTTTACTCGTTTTACTCGTTTTACTCGTTTCACTCGTTTTACTCGTTTCACTCGTTTTACTCGTTTCACTCGTTTTACTCGTTTTACTCGTTTTACTCGTTTTACTCGTTTTACTCGTTTTACTCGTTTTACTCGTTTTACTCGTTTTACTCGTTTTACTCGTTTTACTCGTTTTACTCGTTTTACTCGTTTTACTCGTTTTACTCGTTTTACTCGTTTTACTCGTTTTAGTCGTTTTAGTCGTTTTAGTCGTTTTACTCGTTTTACTCGTTTTACTCGTTTTAACTCGTTTTACTCGTTTTACTCGTTTTACTCGTTTTACTCGTTTTATTCGTTTTATTCGTTTTACTCGTTTTACTCGTTTTACTCGTTTTACTCGTTTTACTCGTTTTACTCGTTTTGCTCGTTTTACTCGTTTTGCTCGTTTTGCTCGTTTTGCTCGTTTTGCTCGTTTTGCTCGTTTTACTCGTTTTACTCGTTTTACTAGTTTTGCTCGTTTTACTCGATTTGCTCGTTTTACTCGATTTACTCGTTTTACTCGTTTTACTCGTTTTACTCGTTTTACTCGTTTTACTCGTTTTACTAGTTTTACTCGTTTTACTCGTTTTACTCGTTTTACTAGTTTTACTAGTTTTACTAGTTTTACTCGTTGGACTCGTTTTAATCGTTTCACTCGTTTTACTCGTTTTACTCGTTTTATTCGTTTTACTCGTTTTACTCGTTTTACTAGTTTTGCTCGTTTTACTCGTTTTACTAGTTTTGCTCGTTTTACTCGTTTTACTCGTTTTACCCGTTTTACTCGTTTTACTCGTTTTACTCGTTTTACTCGTTTTACTCGTTTTACTCGTTTTACTCGTTTTACTCGTTTTACTCGTTTTACTCGTTTTACTCGTTTTACTCGTTTTACTCGTTTTACTCGTTTTACTCGTTTTACTCGTTTTATTCGTTTTACTCGTTTTACTCGTTTTACTCGTTTTACTCGTTTTACTCGTTTTACTCGTTTTACTCGTTTTACTCGTTTTACTCGTTTTACACGTTTTACTCGTTTTACTCGTTTTACTCGTTTTACTCGTTTTACTCGTTTTACTCGTTTTACTCGTTTTACTAGTTTTACTAGTTTTACTCGTTTCACTCGTTTTAATCGTTTTAATCGTTTCACTCGTTTTACTCGTTTTAATCGTTTTAATCGTTTCACTCGTTTTACTCGTTTTACTCGTTTTAATCGTTTCACTCGTTTTACTCGTTTTACTCGTTTTACTAGTTTTACTCGTTTTACTCGTTTTACTCGTTTTACTCGTTTTACTCGTTTTACTCGTTTTACTCGTTTTACTCGTTTTACTCGTTTTACGCGTTTTACTCGTTTTACTCGTTTTACTCGTTTTACTCGTTTTACTCGTTTTACTCGTTTTACTCGTTTTACTCGTTTTACTCGTTTTACTCGTTATACTCGTTTTACTAGTTTTACTCGTTTTACTCGTTTTACTCGTTTTACTCGTTTTACTTGTTTTACTAGTTTTACTAGTTTTGCTCGTTTTACTCGTTTTACTCGTTTTACACGTTTTACTCGTTTTACTCGTTTTACTCGTTTTACTAGTTTTGCTCGTTTTACTCGTTTTACTCGTTTTACTCGTTTTACTCGTTTTACTCGTTTTACTCGTTTTGATCGTTTCACTCGTTTTACTCGTTTTACTCGTTTTACTAGTTTTACTAGTTTTACTCGTTTTACTCGTTTTACTCGTTTTACTCGTTTTACTCGTTTTACTCGTTTTACTCGTTTTACTCGTTTTACTCGTTTTACTCGTTTTACTCGTTTTACTCGTTTTACTCGTTTTACTCGTTTTACTCGTTTTACTCGTTTTACTCGTTTTACTCGTTTTACTCGTTTTACTCGTTTTACTCGTTTTACTCGTTTTACTCGTTTTACTCGTTTTACTCGTTTTACTAGTTTTGCTCGTTTTACTCGTTTTAATCGTTTCACTCGTTTTACTCGTTTTACTCGTTTTACTCGTTTTACTCGTTTTACTCGTTTTACTCGTTTTACTCGTTTTACTCGTTTTACTCGTTTTACTAGTTTTACTCGTTTTACTCGTTTTACTCGTTTTACTCGTTTTACTCGTTTTACTCGTTTTACTCGTTTTACTCGTTTTACTCGTTTTACTCGTTTTACTCGTTTTACTCGTTTTACTCGTTTCACTCGTTTTACTCGTTTCACTCGTTTTACTCGTTTCACTCGTTTTACTCGTTTCACTCGTTTTACTCGTTTCACTCGTTTTACTCGTTTCACTCGTTTTACTCGTTTCACTCGTTTTACTCGTTTCACTCGTTTTACTCGTTTCACTCGTTTTACTCGTTTTACTCGTTTTACTCGTTTTACTCGTTTTACTCGTTTTAGTCGTTTTAGTCGTTTTAGTCGTTTTACTCGATTTACTCGATTTACTCGATTTACTCGTTTTACTCGTTTTACTCGTTTTACTCGTTTTACTCGTTTTACTCGTTTTACTAGTTTTACTCGTTTTACTCGTTTTACTCGTTTTACTAGTTTTACTAGTTTTACTAGTTTTACTCGTTGGACTCGTTTTAATCGTTTCACTCGTTTTACTCGTTTTACTCGTTTTATTCGTTTTACTCGTTTTACTCGTTTTACTCGTTTTACTCGTTTTACTCGTTTTACTCGTTTTACTCGTTTTACTTGTTTTACTCGTTTTACACGTTTTATTCGTTTTACTCGTTTTACTCGTTTTACTCGTTTTACTCGTTTTACTCGTTTTACTCGTTTTACTCGTTTTACTCGTTTTACTCGTTTTACTCGTTTTACTCGTTTTACTCGTTTTACGCGTTTTACTCGTTTTACTCGTTTTACTCGTTTTACTCGTTTTACTCGTTTTACTCGTTTTACTCGTTTTACTCGTTATACTCGTTTTACTAGTTTTACTCGTTTTACTCGTTTTACTCGTTTTACTCGTTTTACTCGTTTTACTCGTTTTACTAGTTTTACTAGTTTTGCTCGTTTTACTCGTTTTACTCGTTTTACACGTTTTACTCGTTTTACTCGTTTTACTCGTTTTACTAGTTTTGCTCGTTTTACTCGTTTTACTCGTTTTACTCGTTTTACTCGTTTTACTCGTTTTACTAGTTTTGCTCGTTTTACTCGTTTTACTCGTTTTACTCGTTTTACTAGTTTTACTAGTTTTACTCGTTTTACTCGTTTTACTCGTTTTACTCGTTTTACGCGTTTTACGCGTTTTACTCGTTTTACTCGTTTTACTCGTTTTACTCGTTTTACTCGTTTTACACGTTTTACTCGTTTTACTCGTTTTACTAGTTTTACTCGTTTTACTCGTTTTAATCGTTTCACTCGTTTCACTCGTTTTACTCGTTTTAATCGTTTCACTCGTTTTACTCGTTTTACTCGTTTTACTCGTTTTACTCGTTTTACTCGTTTTGCTCGTTTTACTCGTTTTACTCGTTTTACGCGTTTTACTCGTTTTACTCGTTTTACTCGTTTTACTCGTTTTACTAGTTTTACTCGTTTACTCGTTTTACTCGTTTTACACGTTTTACTCGTTTTACTCGTTTTACTCGTTTTACTCGTTTTACTCGTTTTACTCGTTTTACTCGTTTTACTCGTTTTACTAGTTTTACTCGTTTTACTCGTTTTACTCGATTTACTCGTTTTACTCGTTTTACTCGTTTTACTCGTTTTACTCGTTTTGCTCGTTTTGCTCGTTTTGCTCGTTTTGCTCGTTTTACTCGTTTTGCTCGTTTTACTAGTTTTACTAGTTTTACTCGTTTTACTCGTTTTACTCGTTTTACTCGTTTTACTCGTTTTACTCGTTTTACTCGTTTTACTCGTTTTACTCGTTTTACTCGTTTTACTCGTTTTACTCGTTTTACTCGTTTTACTCGTTTTACTCGTTTTACTCGTTTTACTCGTTTTACTCGTTTTACTCGTTTTACTCGTTTTACTCGTTTTACTCGTTTTGCTCGTTTTACTCGTTTTACTCGTTTTACTCGTTTTACTCGTTTTACTCGTTTTACTCGTTTTACTCGTTTTACACGTTTTATTCGTTTTACTCGTTTTACTCGTTTTACTCGTTTTACTCGTTTTACTCGTTTTACTCGTTTTACTCGTTTTACTCGTTTTACTAGTTTTACTAGTTTTACTCGTTTTACTCGTTTTACTCGTTTTACTCGTTTTACGCGTTTTACGCGTTTTACTCGTTTTACTCGTTTTACTCGTTTTACTCGTTTTACTCGTTTTACACGTTTTACTCGTTTTACTCGTTTTACTAGTTTTACTCGTTTTACTCGTTTTAATCGTTTCACTCGTTTCACTCGTTTTACTCGTTTTAATCGTTTCACTCGTTTTACTCGTTTTACTCGTTTTACTCGTTTTACTCGTTTTACTCGTTTTGCTCGTTTTACTCGTTTTACTCGTTTTACGCGTTTTACTCGTTTTACTCGTTTTACTCGTTTTACTCGTTTTACTAGTTTTACTCGTTTACTCGTTTTACTCGTTTTACACGTTTTACTCGTTTTACTCGTTTTACTCGTTTTACTCGTTTTACTCGTTTTACTCGTTTTACTCGTTTTACTCGTTTTACTAGTTTTACTCGTTTTACTCGTTTTACTCGATTTACTCGTTTTACTCGTTTTACTCGTTTTACTCGTTTTACTCGTTTTGCTCGTTTTGCTCGTTTTGCTCGTTTTGCTCGTTTTACTCGTTTTGCTCGTTTTACTAGTTTTACTAGTTTTACTCGTTTTACTCGTTTTACTCGTTTTACTCGTTTTACTCGTTTTACTCGTTTTACTCGTTTTACTCGTTTTACTCGTTTTACTCGTTTTACTCGTTTTACTCGTTTTACTCGTTTTACTCGTTTTACTCGTTTTACTCGTTTTACTCGTTTTACTCGTTTTACTCGTTTTACTCGTTTTACTCGTTTTACTCGTTTTACTCGTTTTACTCGTTTTACTCGTTTTACTCGTTTTATTCGTTTTATTCGTTTTACTCGTTTTAATCGTTTTACTCGTTTTACTCGTTTTACTCGATTTACTCGATTTACTCGTTTTACTCGTTTTACTCGTTTTACTCGTTTTACTCGTTTTACTCGTTTTACTCGTTTTACTCGTTTTACTCGTTTTGCTCGTTTTACTCGTTTTACTCGTTTTACTCGTTTTGCTCGTTTTACTCGTTTTACTCGTTTTACTCGTTTTACTCGTTTTACTCGTTTTACTCGTTTTACTCGTTTTACACGTTTTATTCGTTTTACTCGTTTTACTCGTTTTACTCGTTTTACTCGTTTTACTCGTTTTACTCGTTTTACTCGTTTTACTCGTTTTACGCGTTTTACTCGTTTTACTCGTTTTACGCGTTTTACTCGTTTTACTCGTTTTACTCGTTTTACTCGTTTTACTCGTTTTACTCGTTATACTCATTTTACTAGTTTTACTCGTTTTACTCGTTTTACTCGTTTTACTCGTTTTACTCGTTTTACTAGTTTTACTAGTTTTACTAGTTTTACTAGTTTTGCTCGTTTTACTCGTTTTACTCGTTTTACACGTTTTACTCGTTTTACTCGTTTTACTAGTTTTGCTCGTTTTGCTCGTTTTACTCGTTTTACTCGTTTTACTCGTTTTACTCGTTTTACTCGTTTTACTCGTTTTACTCGTTTTACTCGTTTTACTCGTTTTACTCGTCTTACTCGTTTTACTCGTTTTACTCGTTTTACTCGTTTTACTCGTTTTACTCGTTTTACTCGTTTTACTCGTTTTACTCGTTTTACTCGTTTTACTCGTTTTACTCGTTTTATTCGTTTTATTCGTTTTACTCGTTTTAATCGTTTTACTCGTTTTACTCGTTTTACTCGTTTTACTCGATTTACTCGTTTTACTCGTTTTACTCGTTTTACTCGTTTTACTCGTTTCACTCGTTTTACTCGTTTTACTCGTTTTACTCGTTTTACTCGTTTTGCTCGTTTTACTCGTTTTGCTCGTTTTGCTCGTTTTGCTCGTTTTACTCGTTTTACTCGTTTTACTAGTTTTGCTCGTTTTGCTCGTTTTACTCGTTTTACTCGTTTTACTCGATTTACTCGATTTACTCGATTTACTCGTTTTACTCGTTTTACTCGTTTTACTCGTTTTACGCGTTTTACTCGTTTTACTCGTTTTACTCGTTTTACTCGTTTTACTCGTTTTACTCGTTTTACTCGTTTTACTCGTTTTACTCGTTTTACTCGTTTTACTCGTTATACTCGTTATACTCGTTTTACTAGTTTTACTCGTTTTACTCGTTTTACTCGTTTTACTCGTTTTACTCGTTTTACTAGTTTTACTAGTTTTGCTCGTTTTACTCGTTTTACTCGTTTTACACGTTTTACTCGTTTTACTCGTTTTACTAGTTTTACTAGTTTTACTAGTTTTGCTCGTTTTACTCGTTTTACTCGTTTTACACGTTTTACTCGTTTTACTCGTTTTACTAGTTTTGCTCGTTTTGCTCGTTTTACTCGTTTTACTCGTTTTACTCGTTTTACTCGTTTTACTCGTTTTACTAGTTTTACTAGTTTTACTAGTTTTACTCGTTGGACTCGTTTTAATCGTTTCACTCGTTTTACTCGTTTCACTCGTTTTACTCGTTTTACTCGTTTTATTCGTTTTACTCGTTTTACTCGTTTTACTCGTTTTACTCGTTTTACTCGTTTTACTCGTTTTACTTGTTTTACTCGTTTTACACGTTTTATTCGTTTTACTCGTTTTACTCGTTTTACTCGTTTTACTCGTTTTACTCGTTTTACTCGTTTTACTCGTTTTACTCGTTTTACTCGTTTTACTCGTTTTACTCGTTTTACGCGTTTTACTCGTTTTACTCGTTTTACTCGTTTTACTCGTTTTACTCGTTTTACTCGTTTTACTCGTTTTACTCGTTTTACTCGTTATACTCGTTTAACTCGTTTTACTCGTTTACTCGTTTTACTCGTTTTACTCGTTTTACTCGTTTTACTCGTTTTACTCGTTTTACTCGTTTTACTCGTTTTACTCGTTATACTCGTTATACTCGTTTTACTAGTTTTACTCGTTTTACTCGTTTTACTCGTTTTACTCGTTTTACTCGTTTTACTAGTTTTACTAGTTTTGCTCGTTTTACTCGTTTTACTCGTTTTACACGTTTTACTCGTTTTACTCGTTTTACTAGTTTTACTAGTTTTACTAGTTTTGCTCGTTTTACTCGTTTTACTCGTTTTACACGTTTTACTCGTTTTACTCGTTTTACTAGTTTTGCTCGTTTTGCTCGTTTTACTCGTTTTACTCGTTTTACTCGTTTTACTCGTTTTACTCGTTTTACTAGTTTTACTAGTTTTACTAGTTTTACTCGTTGGACTCGTTTTAATCGTTTCACTCGTTTTACTCGTTTTACTCGTTTTATTCGTTTTACTCGTTTTACTCGTTTTACTCGTTTTACTCGTTTTACTCGTTTTACTCGTTTTACTCGTTTTACTCGTTTTACTTGTTTTACTCGTTTTACACGTTTTATTCGTTTTACTCGTTTTACTCGTTTTACTCGTTTTACTCGTTTTACTCGTTTTACTCGTTTTACTCGTTTTACTCGTTTTACTCGTTTTACTCGTTTTACTCGTTTTACTCGTTTTACTCGTTTTACTCGTTTTACTCGTTTTACTCGTTTTACTCGTTTTACTCGTTTTACTCGTTTTACTCGTTTTACTCGTTTTACTCGTTTTA
>NW_027486418.1:0-23098 GCF_050908995.1 Andrena cerasifolii
GCAGAATTTTCGAACGCCTCTTGAAAGGAATGCGCCTCATATTAGCAACTTTAAAGCGATGCCTTTGAAGCTGAAATTTAGTATACCTCTTTCCACTTCATGTTCTCATGATATATTGGCCAAAATCTGGCGAAAATTTTCAAAACGCACAAAATTGCGCTTTGTAACAGGAGAACATGCCGTCGAAAGGGATGGCACAAAGTAACGTCTCCGGAGAGCAAATCAAAGAGCGCGAAGTGGCGCAAATGTTTTGAGACAGTGACTGTTTAACGAAGAGACGCAGAATTTTCGAACACCACTTGAAAGGCCTGCGCCTCTTATTGGCAACTTTAAGGCGATGCATTTGAACCTGAAATTTAGTGTACCTCTTTCCACTTCATGTTCTCGTGATATATTGGCCAAAATCTGGCGAATATTTGCAGAATGCACAAAATTGCGCTTTGTAACAGGAGATCATGCCGTTGAAAGAGATGGCACAAGTAACGTCTCCGGAGAGCAAATCGACGAGCGAGGAGTGGCGCAGATGTTTCGAGACAGTGACTGTTAAACGAAGAGACGCAGAATTTTCGAACGCCTCTTGAAAGGAATGCGCCTCATATTAGGAACTTTAAAGCGATGCCTTTGAAGCTGAAATTTAGTGTACCTCTTTCCACTTCATGTTCTCCTGATACATTGGCCAAAATTTGGCGGAAATTTTCAGAATGGACAAAATTGCGCTTTGTAACAGGAGAACATGCCGTTGAAAGAGATGGCACAAAGTAACGTCTCCGGAGAGCAAATCAAAGAGCGAGAAGTGGCGCAGATGTTTCGAGACAGTGACTGTTTAACGAAGAGACGCAGAAATTTCGAACACCTCTTGAAAGGCCTGCGACTCTTATTGGCAACTTTAAGGCGATGCATTTGAACCAGAAATTTAGTATACCTTTTTCCACTTCATGTTCTCATGATATATTGTCCAAAATCTGGCGAATATTTTCAGAATGCACAAAATTGCGCTTTGTAACAGGAGATCATGCCGTTGAAAGAGATGGCACAAGTAACGTCTCCGGAGAGCAAATCGAAGAGCGAGGAGTGGCGCAGATGTTTCGAGACAGTGACTGTTTAACGAAGAGACGCAGAATTTTCGAACGCCTCTTGAAAGGCCTGCGCCTCTTATTGGCAACTTTAAGGCGATGCATTTGAACCTGAAATTTAGTATACCTCTTTCCACTTCATGTTCTCATGATATATTGGCCAAAATCTGGCGAAAATTTTCAGAACGCACAAAATTGCGCTTTGTAACAGGAGAACATGCCGTCGAAAGGGATGGCACAAAGTAACGTCTCCGGAGAGCAAATCAATGAGCGCGAAGTGGCGCAGATGTTTTGAGACAGTGACTGTTTAACGAAGAGACGCAGAATTTTCGAACACCTCTTGAAAGGCCTCCGCCTCTTGTTTCCAACTTTAAGGCGGTGCCTTTGAAGCTGAAATTTAGTATACCTCTTTCCACTTCATGTTCTCATGATATATTGGCCAATATCTGGCGAAAATTTTCAGAATGGACAAAATTGCGCTTTGTAACAGGAGAACATGCCGTCGAAAGGGATGGCACAAAGTAACGTCTCCGGAGAGCAAATCAAAGAGCGAGAAGTGGCGCAGATGTTTCGAGACAGTGACTGTTTAACGAAGAGACGCAGAATTTTCGAACGCCTCTTGAAAGGCCTGCGCCTCTTATTCGCAACTTTACGGCGATGCATTTGAAGCTGAAATTTAGTATACCTCATTCCACTTCATGTTCTCCTGATATATTGGCCAAAACCTGCGAATATTTTCAGAATGCACAAAATTGCGCTTTGTAACAGGAGATCATGCCGTCGAAAGGGATGGCACAAAGTAACGTCTCCGGAGTGCAAATCAAAGAGCGAGAAGTGGCGCAGATGTTTCGAGACAGTGACTGTCTAACGAAGAGACGCAGAATTTTCGAACACCTCTTGAAAGGCCTGCGCCTCTTATTGGCAACTTTAAGGCGATGCATTTGAACCTGAAATTTAGTATACCTCTTTCCACTTCATGTTCTCATGATATATTGGCCAAAATCTGGCGAAAATTTTCAAAACGCACAAAATTGCGCTTTGTAACAGGAGAACATGCGGTCGAAAGGGATGGCACAAAGTAACGTCTCCGGAGAGCAAATCAGTGAGCGAGAAGTGGGGCAGAAGTTTCGAGACAGAGACTGTTTAACGAAGAGACGCAGAATTTTCGAACGCCTCTTGAAAGGAATGCGCCTCATATTAGCAACTTTAAAGCGATGCCTTTGAAGCTGAAATTTAGTATACCTCTTTCCACTTCATGTTCTCATGATATATTGGCCAAAATCTGGCGAAAATTTTCAAAACGCACAAAATTGCGCTTTGTAACAGGAGAACATGCCGTCGAAAGGGATGGCACAAAGTAACGTCTCCGGAGAGCAAATCAAAGAGCGCGAAGTGGCGCAAACGTTTTGAGACAGTGACTGTTTAACGAAGAGACGCAGAATTTTCGAACACCTCTTGAAAGGCCTCCGCCTCTTGTTTCCAACTTTAAGGCGGTGCCTTTGAAGCTGAAATTTAGTATACCTCTTTCCACTTCATGTTCTCATGATATATTGGCCAAAATCTGGCGAAAATTTTCAAAACGCACAAAATTGCGCTTTGTAACAGGAGAACATGCCGTCGAAAGGGATGGCACAAAGTAACGTCTCCGGAGTGCAAATCAAAGAGCGCGAAGTGGCGCAAATGTTTTGAGACAGTGACTGTTTAACGAAGAGACGCAGAATTTTCGAACACCACTTGAAAGGCCTGCGCCTCTTATTGGCAACTTTAAGGCGATGCATTTGAACCTGAAATTTAGTGTACCTCTTTCCACTTCATGTTCTCGTGATATATTGGCCAAAATCTGGCGAATATTTGCAGAATGCACAAAATTGCGCTTTGTAACAGGAGATCATGCCGTTGAAAGAGATGGCACAAGTAACGTCTCCGGAGAGCAAATCGACGAGCGAGGAGTGGCGCAGATGTTTCGAGACAGTGACTGTTAAACGGAGAGACGCAGAATTTTCGAACGCCTCTTGAAAGGAATGCGCCTCATATTAGGAACTTTAAAGCGATGCCTTTGAAGCTGAAATTTAGTGTACCTCTTTCCACTTCATGTTCTCCTGATACATTGGCCAAAATTTGGCGAAAATTTTCAGAATGGACAAAATTGCGCTTTGTAACAGGAGAACATGCCGTTGAAAGAGATGGCACAAAGTAACGTCTCCGGAGAGCAAATCAAAGAGCGAGAAGTGGCGCAGATGTTTCGAGACAGTGACTGTTTAACGAAGAGACGCAGAAATTTCGAACACCTCTTGAAAGGCTTGCGACTCTTATTGGCAACTTTAAGGCGATGCATTTGAACCAGAAATTTAGTATACCTCTTTCCACTTCATGTTCTCATGATATATTGTCCAAAATCTGGCGAATATTTTCAGAATGCACAAAATTGCGCTTTGTAACAGGAGATCATGCCGTTGAAAGAGATGGCACAAGTAACTACTCCGGAGAGCAAATCGAAGAGCGAGGAGTGGCGCAGATGTTTCGAGACAGTGACTGTTTAACGAAGAGACGCAGAATTTTCGAACGCCTCTTGAAAGGCCTGCGCCTCTTATTGGCAACTTTAAGGCGATGCATTTGAACCTGAAATTTAGTATACCTCTTTCCACTTCATGTTCTCATGATATATTGGCCAAAATCTGGCGAATATTTTCAGAATGCACAAAATTGCGTTTTGTAACAGGAGATCATGCCGTTGAAAGAGATGGCACAAGTAACGTCTCCGGAGAGCAAATCGACGAGCGAGGAGTGGCGCAGATGTTTCGAGACAGTGACTGTTTAACGAAGAGACGCAGAATTTTCGAACACCTCTTGAAAGGCCTGCGCCTCTTATTGGCAACTTTAAGGTGATGCATTTGAAGCTGAAATTTAGTATACCTCATTCCACTTCATGTTCTCCTGATATATTGGCCAAAACCTGCGAATATTTTCAGAATGCACAAAATTGCGCTTTGTAACAGGAGAACATGCGGTCGAAAGGGATGGCACAAAGTAACGTCTCCGGAGAGCAAATCAGTGAGCGAGAAATGGGGCAGATGTTTCGAGACAGTGACTGTCTAACGAAGAGACGCAGAATTTTCGAACACCTCTTGAAAGGCCTGCGCCTCTTATTGGCAACTTTAAGGCGATGCATTTGAACCTGAAATTTAGTATACCTCTTTCCACTTCATGTTCTCATGATATATTGGCCAAAATCTGGCGAAAATTTTCAGAACGCACAAAATTGCGCTTTGTAACAGGAGAACATGCCGTCGAAAGGGATGGCACAAAGTAACGTCTCCGGAGAGCAAATCAAAGAGCGCGAAGTGGCGCAGATGTTTTGAGACAGTGACTGTTTATCGAAGAGACGCAGAATTTTCGAACACCTCTTGAAAGGCCTCCGCCTCTTATTTCCAACTTTAAGGCGGTGCCTTTGAAGCTGAAATTTAGTATACCTCTTTCCACTTCATGTTCTCATGATATATTGGCCAATATCTGGCGAAAATTTTCAGAATGCACAAAATTGCGCTTTGTAACAGGAGAACATGCCGTCGAAAGGGATGGCACAAAGTAACGTCTCCGGAGAGCAAATCAAAGAGCGAGAAGTGGCGCAGATGTTTCGAGACAGTGACTGTTTAACGAAGAGACGCAGAATTTTCGAACGCCTCTTGAAAGGCCTGCGCCTCTTATTAGCAACTTTACGGCGATGCATTTGAAGCTGAAATTTAGTATACCTCATTCCACTTCATGTTCTCCTGATATATTGGCCAAAACCTGCGAATATTTTCAGAATGCACAAAATTGCGCTTTGTAACAGGAGATCATGCCGTCGAAAGGGATGGCACAAAGTAACGTCTCCGGAGAGCAAATCAAAGAGCGAGAAGTGGCGCAGATGTTTCGAGACAGTGACTGTCTAACGAAGAGACGCAGAATTTTCGAACACCTCTTGAAAGGCCTGCGCCTCTTATTGGCAACTTTAAGGCGATGCATTTGAACCAGAAATTTAGTATACCTCTTTCCACTTCATGTTCTCATGATATATTGTCCAAAATCTGGCGAATATTTTCAGAATGCACAAAATTGCGCTTTGTAACAGGAGATCATGCCGTTGAAAGAGATGGCACAAGTAACTACTCCGGAGAGCAAATCGAAGAGCGAGGAGTGGCGCAGATGTTTCGAGACAGTGACTGTTTAACGAAGAGACGCAGAATTTTCGAACGCCTCTTGAAAGGCCTGCGCCTCTTATTGGCAACTTTAAGGCGATGCATTTGAACCTGAAATTTAGTATACCTCTTTCCACTTCATGTTCTCATGATATATTGGCCAAAATCTGGCGAATATTTTCAGAATGCACAAAATTGCGTTTTGTAACAGGAGATCATGCCGTTGAAAGAGATGGCACAAGTAACGTCTCCGGAGAGCAAATCGACGAGCGAGGAGTGGCGCAGATGTTTCGAGACAGTGACTGTTTAACGAAGAGACGCAGAATTTTCGAACACCTCTTGAAAGGCCTGCGCCTCTTATTGGCAACTTTAAGGTGATGCATTTGAAGCTGAAATTTAGTATACCTCATTCCACTTCATGTTCTCCTGATATATTGGCCAAAACCTGCGAATATTTTCAGAATGCACAAAATTGCGCTTTGTAACAGGAGAACATGCGGTCGAAAGGGATGGCACAAAGTAACGTCTCCGGAGAGCAAATCAGTGAGCGAGAAATGGGGCAGATGTTTCGAGACAGTGACTGTCTAACGAAGAGACGCAGAATTTTCGAACACCTCTTGAAAGGCCTGCGCCTCTTATTGGCAACTTTAAGGCGATGCATTTGAACCTGAAATTTAGTATACCTCTTTCCACTTCATGTTCTCATGATATATTGGCCAAAATCTGGCGAAAATTTTCAGAACGCACAAAATTGCGCTTTGTAACAGGAGAACATGCCGTCGAAAGGGATGGCACAAAGTAACGTCTCCGGAGAGCAAATCAAAGAGCGCGAAGTGGCGCAGATGTTTTGAGACAGTGACTGTTTAACGAAGAGACGCAGAATTTTCGAACACCTCTTGAAAGGCCTCCGCCTCTTATTTCCAACTTTAAGGCGGTGCCTTTGAAGCTGAAATTTAGTATACCTCTTTCCACTTCATGTTCTCATGATATATTGGCCAATATCTGGCGAAAATTTTCAGAATGCACAAAATTGCGCTTTGTAACAGGAGAACATGCCGTCGAAAGGGATGGCACAAAGTAACGTCTCCGGAGAGCAAATCAAAGAGCGAGAAGTGGCGCAGATGTTTCGAGACAGTGACTGTTTAACGAAGAGACGCAGAATTTTCGAACGCCTCTTGAAAGGCCTGCGCCTCTTATTAGCAACTTTACGGCGATGCATTTGAAGCTGAAATTTAGTATACCTCATTCCACTTCATGTTCTCCTGATATATTGGCCAAAACCTGCGAATATTTTCAGAATGCACAAAATTGCGCTTTGTAACAGGAGATCATGCCGTCGAAAGGGATGGCACAAAGTAACGTCTCCGGAGTGCAAATCAAAGAGCGAGAAGTGGCGCAGATGTTTCGAGACAGTGACTGTCTAACGAAGAGACGCAGAATTTTCGAACACCTCTTGAAAGGCCTGCGCCTCTTATTGGCAACTTTAAGGCGATGCATTTGAACCTGAAATTTAGTATACCTCTTTCCACTTCATGTTCTCATGATATATTGGCCAAAATCTGGCGAAAATTTTCAAAACGCACAAAATTGCGCTTTGTAACAGGAGAACATGCGGTCGAAAGGGATGGCACAAAGTAACGTCTCCGGAGAGCAAATCAGTGAGCGAGAAGTGGGGCAGAAGTTTCGAGACAGAGACTGTTTAACGAAGAGACGCAGAATTTTCGAACGCCTCTTGAAAGGAATGCGCCTCATATTAGCAACTTTAAAGCGATGCCTTTGAAGCTGAAATTTAGTATACCTCTTTCCACTTCATGTTCTCATGATATATTGGCCAAAATCTGGCGAAAATTTTCAAAACGCACAAAATTGCGCTTTGTAACAGGAGAACATGCCGTCGAAAGGGATGGCACAAAGTAACGTCTCCGGAGAGCAAATCAAAGAGCGCGAAGTGGCGCAAACGTTTTGAGACAGTGACTGTTTAACGAAGAGACGCAGAATTTTCGAACACCTCTTGAAAGGCCTCCGCCTCTTGTTTCCAACTTTAAGGCGGTGCCTTTGAAGCTGAAATTTAGTTTACCTCTTTCCACTTCATGTTCTCATGATATATTGGCCAAAATCTGGCGAAAATTTTCAAAACGCACAAAATTGCGCTTTGTAACAGGAGAACATGCCGTCGAAAGGGATGGCACAAAGTAACGTCTCCGGAGTGCAAATCAAAGAGCGCGAAGTGGCGCAAATGTTTTGAGACAGTGACTGTTTAACGAAGAGACGCAGAATTTTCGAACACCACTTGAAAGGCCTGCGCCTCTTATTGGCAACTTTAAGGCGATGCATTTGAACCTGAAATTTAGTGTACCTCTTTCCACTTCATGTTCTCGTGATATATTGTCCAAAATCTGGCGAATATTTTCAGAATGCACAAAATTGCGCTTTGTAACAGGAGATCATGTCGTTGAAAGAGATGGCACAAGTAACTACTCCGGAGAGCAAATCGAAGAGCGAGGAGTGGCGCAGATGTTTCGAGACAGTGACTGTTTAACGAAGAGACGCAGAATTTTCGAACGCCTCTTGAAAGGCCTGCGCCTCTTATTGGCAACTTTAAGGCGATGCATTTGAACCTGAAATTTAGTATACCTCTTTCCACTTCATGTTCTCATGATATATTGGCCAAAATCTGGCGAATATTTTCAGAATGCACAAAATTGCGTTTTGTAACAGGAGATCATGCCGTTGAAAGAGATGGCACAAGTAACGTCTCCGGAGAGCAAATCGACGAGCGAGGAGTGGCGCAGATGTTTCGAGACAGTGACTGTTTAACGAAGAGACGCAGAATTTTCGAACACCTCTTGAAAGGCCTGCGCCTCTTATTGGCAACTTTAAGGTGATGCATTTGAAGCTGAAATTTAGTATACCTCATTCCACTTCATGTTCTCCTGATATATTGGCCAAAACCTGCGAATATTTTCAGAATGCACAAAATTGCGCTTTGTAACAGGAGAACATGCGGTCGAAAGGGATGGCACAAAGTAACGTCTCCGGAGAGCAAATCAGTGAGCGAGAAATGGGGCAGATGTTTCGAGACAGTGACTGTCTAACGAAGAGACGCAGAATTTTCGAACACCTCTTGAAAGGCCTGCGCCTCTTATTGGCAACTTTAAGGCGATGCATTTGAACCTGAAATTTAGTATACCTCTTTCCACTTCATGTTCTCATGATATATTGGCCAAAATCTGGCGAAAATTTTCAGAACGCACAAAATTGCGCTTTGTAACAGGAGAACATGCGGTCGAAAGGGATGGCACAAAGTAACGTCTCCGGAGAGCAAATCAGTGAGCGAGAAGTGGGGCAGAAGTTTCGAGACAGAGACTGTTTAACGAAGAGACGCAGAATTTTCGAACGCCTCTTGAAAGGAATGCGCCTCATATTAGCAACTTTAAAGCGATGCCTTTGAAGCTGAAATTTAGTATACCTCTTTCCACTTCATGTTCTCATGATATATTGGCCAAAATCTGGCGAAAATTTTCAAAACGCACAAAATTGCGCTTTGTAACAGGAGAACATGCCGTCGAAAGGGATGGCACAAAGTAACGTCTCCGGAGAGCAAATCAAAGAGCGCGAAGTGGCGCAAATGTTTTGAGACATTGACTGTTTAACGAAGAGACGCAGAATTTTCGAACACCTCTTGAAAGGCCTGCGCCTCTTATTGGCAACTTTAAGGTGATGCATTTGAAGCTGAAATTTAGTATACCTCATTCCACTTCATGTTCTCCTGATATATTGGCCAAAACCTGCGAATATTTTCAGAATGCACAAAATTGCGCTTTGTAACAGGAGATCATGCCGTCGAAAGGGATGGCACAAAGTAACGTCTCCGGAGAGCAAATCAAAGAGCGAGAAGTGGCGCAGATGTTTCGAGACAGTGACTGTCTAACGAAGAGACGCAGAATTTTCGAACACCTCTTGAAAGGCCTGCGCCTCTTATTGGCAACTTTAAGGTGATGCATTTGAAGCTGAAATTCAGTATACCTCATTCCACTTCATGTCCTCCTGATATATTGGCCAAAACCTGCGAATATTTTCAGAATGCACAAAATTGCGCTTTGTAACAGGAGAACATGCGGTCGAAAGGGATGGCACAAAGTAACGTCTCCGGAGAGCAAATCAGTGAGCGAGAAGTGGGGCAGAAGTTTCGAGACAGAGACTGTTTAACGAAGAGACGCAGAATTTTCGAACGCCTCTTGAAAGGAATGCGCCTCATATTAGCAACTTTAAAGCGATGCCTTTGAAGCTGAAATTTAGTATACCTCTTTCCACTTCATGTTCTCATGATATATTGGCCAAAATCTGGCGAAAATTTTCAGAACGCACAAAATTGCGCTTTGTAACAGGAGAACATGCCGTCGAAAGGGATGGCACAAAGTAACGTCTCCGGAGAGCAAATCAAAGAGCGCGAAGTGGCGCAGATGTTTTGAGACAGTGACTGTTTAACGAAGAGACGCAGAATTTTCGAACACCTCTTGAAAGGCCTCCGCCTCTTATTTCCAACTTTAAGGCGGTGCCTTTGAAGCTGAAATTTAGTATACCTCATTCCACTTCATGTTCTCCTGATATATTGGCCAAAACCTGCGAATATTTTCAGAATGCACAAAATTGCGTTTTGTAACAGGAGATCATGCCGTTGAAAGAGATGGCACAAGTAACGTCTCCGGAGAGCAAATCGACGAGCGAGGAGTGGCGCACATGTTTCGAGACAGTGACTGTTTAACGAAGAGACGCAGAATTTTCGAACACCTCTTGAAAGACCTGCGCCTCTTATTGGCAACTTTAAGGTGATGCATTTGAAGCGGAAATTTAGTATACCTCTTTCCACTTCATGTTCTCATGATATATTGGCCAAAATCTGGCGAAAATTTTCAGAACGCACAAAATTGCGCTTTGTAACAGGAGAATATGCCGTCGAAAGGGATGGCACAAAGTAACGTCTCCGGAGAGCAAATCAAAGAGCGAGAAGTGGCGCAGATGTTTCGAGACAGTGACTGTTTAACGAAGAGACGCAGAATTTTCGAACGCCTCTTGAAAGGCCTGCGCCTCTTATTAGCAACTTTACGGCGATGCATTTGAAGCTGAAATTTAGTATACCTCATTCCACTTCATGTTCTCCTGATATATTGGCCAAAACCTGCGAATATTTTCAGAATGCACAAAATTGCGTTTTGTAACAGGAGATCATGCCGTTGAAAGAGATGGCACAAGTAACGTCTCCGGAGAGCAAATCGACGAGCGAGGAGTGGCGCAGATGTTTCGAGACAGTGACTGTTTAACGAAGAGACGCAGAATTTTTGAACACCTCTTGAAAGACCTGCGCCTCTTATTGGCAACTTTAAGGTGATGCATTTGAAGCGGAAATTTAGTATACCTCTTTCCACTTCATGTTCTCATGATATATTGGCCAAAATCTGGCGAAAATTTTCAGAACGCACAAAATTGCGCTTTGTAACAGGAGAATATGCCGTCGAAAGGGATGGCACAAAGTAACGTCTCCGGAGAGCAAATCAAAGAGCGAGAAGTGGCGCAAATGTTTTGAGACAGTGACTGTTTAACGAAGAGACGCAGAATTTTCGAACACCTCTTGAAAGGCCTCCGCCTCTTATTTCCAACTTTAAGGCGGTGCCTTTGAAGCTGAAATTTAGTATACCTCTTTCCACTTCATGTTCTCATGATATATTGGCCAAAATCTGGCGAAAATTTTCAAAACGCACAAAATTGCGCTTTGTAACAGGAGAACATGCCGTCGAAAGGGATGGCACAAAGTAACGTCTCCGGAGAGCAAATCAAAGAGCGCGAAGTGGCGCAAATGTTTTGAGACAGTGACTGTTTAACGAAGAGACGCAGAATTTTCGAACACCTCTTGAAAGGCCTCCGCCTCTTATTTCCAACTTTAAGGCGGTGCCTTTGAAGCTGAAATTTAGTATACCTCTTTCCACTTCATGTTCTTATGATATATTGGCCAAAATCTGGCGAAAATTTTCAGAACGCACAAAATTGCGTTTTGTAACAGGAGAACATGCCGTCGAAAGGGATGGCACAAAGTAACGTCTCCGGAGTGCAAATCAAAGAGCGAGAAGTAGCGCAGATGTTTCGAGACAGTGACTGTTTAACAAAGAGACGCAGAATTTTCGAACGCCTCTTGAAAGGCCTCCGCCTCTTATTGGCAACTTTAAGGCGATGCATTTGAACCTGAAATTTAGTATACCTCTTTCCACTTCATGTTCTCATGATATATTGGCAAAAATCTGGCGAAAATTTTCAGAATGCACAACATTGGGCTTTGTAAGAGGAGAACATACCGTCGAAAGAGATGGCACAAAGTAACGTCTCCGGAGAGCAAATCAAAGAGCGAGAAGTAGCGCAGATGTTTCGAGACAGTGACTGTTTAACGAAGAGACGCAGAATTTTCGAACGCCTCTTGAAAGGCCTGCGCCTCTTATTGGCAACTTTAAGGCGATGCATTTGAACCTGAAATTTAGTATACCTCTTTCCACTTCATGTTCTCATGATATATTGGCCAAAATCTGGCGAAAATTTTCAGAACGCACAAAATTGCGCTTTGTAACAGGAGAACATGCGGTCGAAAGGGATGGCACAAAGTAACGTCTCCGGAGAGCAAATCAGTGAGCGAGAAATGGGGCAGATGTTTCGAGACAGTGACTGTCTAACGAAGAGACGCAGAATTTTCGAACACCTCTTGAAAGGCCTGCGCCTCTTATTGGCAACTTTAAGGCGATGCATTTGAACCTGAAATTTAGTATACCTCTTTCCACTTCATGTTCTCATGATATATTGGCCAAAATCTGGCGAAAATTTTCAGAACGCACAAAATTGCGCTTTGTAACAGGAGAACATGCGGTCGAAAGGGATGGCACAAAGTAACGTCTCCGGAGAGCAAATCAGTGAGCGAGAAGTGGGGCAGAAGTTTCGAGACAGAGACTGTTTAACGAAGAGACGCAGAATTTTCGAACGCCTCTTGAAAGGAATGCGCCTCATATTAGCAACTTTAAAGCGATGCCTTTGAAGCTGAAATTTAGTATACCTCTTTCCACTTCATGTTCTCATGATATATTGGCCAAAATCTGGCGAACATTTTCAGAACGCACAAAATTGCGCTTTGTAACAGGAGAACATGCCGTCGAAAGGGATGGCACAAAGTAACGTCTCCGGAGAGCAAATCAAAGAGCGCGAAGTGGCGCAGATGTTTTGAGACAGTGACTGTTTAACGAAGAGACGCAGAATTTTCGAACACCTCTTGAAAGGCCTCCGCCTCTTGTTTCCAACTTTAAGGCGGTGCCTTTGAAGCTGAAATTTAGTATACCTCTTTCCACTTCATGTTCTCATGATATATTGGCCAATATCTGGCGAAAATTTTCAGAATGCACAAAATTGCGCTTTGTAACAGGAGAACATGCCGTCGAAAGGGATGGCACAAAGTAACGTCTCCGGAGAGCAAATCAAAGAGCGAGAAGTGGCGCAGATGTTTCGAGACAGTGACTGTTTAACGAAGAGACGCAGAATTTTCGAACGCCTCTTGAAAGGCCTGCGCCTCTTATTAGCAACTTTACGGCGATGCATTTGAAGCTGAAATTTAGTATACCTCATTCCACTTCATGTTCTCCTGATATATTGGCCAAAACCTGCGAATATTTTCAGAATGCACAAAATTGCGCTTTGTAACAGGAGATCATGCCGTCGAAAGGGATGGCACAAAGTAACGTCTCCGGAGTGCAAATCAAAGAGCGAGAAGTGGCGCAGATGTTTCGAGACAGTGACTGTCTAACGAAGAGACGCAGAATTTTCGAACACCTCTTGAAAGGCCTGCGCCTCTTATTGGCAACTTTAAGGCGATGCATTTGAACCTGAAATTTAGTATACCTCTTTCCACTTCATGTTCTCATGATATATTGGCCAAAATCTGGCGAAAATTTTCAAAACGCACAAAATTGCGCTTTGTAACAGGAGAACATGCGGTCGAAAGGGATGGCACAAAGTAACGTCTCCGGAGAGCAAATCAGTGAGCGAGAAGTGGGGCAGAAGTTTCGAGACAGAGACTGTTTAACGAAGAGACGCAGAATTTTCGAACGCCTCTTGAAAGGAATGCGCCTCATATTAGCAACTTTAAAGCGATGCCTTTGAAGCTGAAATTCAGTATACCTCTTTCCACTTCATGTTCTCATGATATATTGGCCAAAATCTGGCGAAAATTTTCAAAACGCACAAAATTGCGCTTTGTAACAGGAGAACATGCCGTCGAAAGGGATGGCACAAAGTAACGTCTCCGGAGAGCAAATCAAAGAGCGCGAAGTAGCGCAAATGTTTTGAGACAGTGACTGTTTAACGAAGAGACGCAGAATTTTCGAACACCTCTTGAAAGGCCTCCGCCTCTTGTTTCCAACTTTAAGGCGGTGCCTTTGAAGCTGAAATTTAGTATACCTCTTTCCACTTCATGTTCTCATGATATATTGGCCAAAATCTGGCGAATATTTTCAGAATGCACAAAATTGCGTTTTGTAACAGGAGATCATGCCGTTGAAAGAGATGGCACAAGTAACGTCTCCGGAGAGCAAATCGACGAGCGAGGAGTGGCGCAGATGTTTCGAGACAGTGACTGTTTAACGAAGAGACGCAGAATTTTCGAACACCTCTTGAAAGGCCTGCGCCTCTTATTGGCAACTTTAAGGTGATGCATTTGAAGCTGAAATTTAGTATACCTCATTCCACTTCATGTCCTCCTGATATATTGGCCAAAACCTGCGAATATTTTCAGAATGCACAAAATTGCGCTTTGTAACAGGAGAACATGCGGTCGAAAGGGATGGCACAAAGTAACGTCTCCGGAGAGCAAATCAGTGAGCGAGAAGTGGGGCAGAAGTTTCGAGACAGAGACTGTTTAACGAAGAGACGCAGAATTTTCGAACGCCTCTTGAAAGGAATGCGCCTCATATTAGCAACTTTAAAGCGATGCCTTTGAAGCTGAAATTTAGTATACCTCTTTCCACTTCATGTTCTCATGATATATTGGCCAAAATCTGGCGAAAATTTTCAGAACGCACAAAATTGCGCTTTGTAACAGGAGAACATGCCGTCGAAAGGGATGGCACAAAGTAACGTCTCCGGAGAGCAAATCAAAGAGCGCGAAGTGGCGCAGATGTTTTGAGACAGTGACTGTTTAACGAAGAGACGCAGAATTTTCGAACACCTCTTGAAAGGCCTCCGCCTCTTATTTCCAACTTTAAGGCGGTGCCTTTGAAGCTGAAATTTAGTATACCTCTTTCCACTTCATGTTCTCATGATATATTGGCCAATATCTGGCGAAAATTTTCAGAATGCACAAAATTGCGCTTTGTAACAGGAGAACATGCCGTCGAAAGGGATGGCACAAAGTAACGTCTCCGGAGAGCAAATCAAAGAGCGAGAAGTGGCGCAGATGTTTCGAGACAGTGACTGTTTAACGAAGAGACGCAGAATTTTCGAACGCCTCTTGAAAGGCCTGCGCCTCTTATTAGCAACTTTACGGCGATGCATTTGAAGCTGAAATTTAGTATACCTCATTCCACTTCATGTTCTCCTGATATATTGGCCAAAACCTGCGAAAATTTTCAGAACGCACAAAATTGCGCTTTGTAACAGGAGAATATGCCGTCGAAAGGGATGGCACAAAGTAACGTCTCCGGAGAGCAAATCAAAGAGCGAGAAGTGGCGCAGATGTTTCGAGACAGTGACTGTTTAACGAAGAGACGCAGAATTTTCGAACGCCTCTTGAAAGGCCTGCGCCTCTTATTAGCAACTTTACGGCGATGCATTTGAAGCTGAAATTTAGTATACCTCATTCCACTTCATGTTCTCCTGATATATTGGCCAAAACCTGCGAATATTTTCAGAATGCACAAAATTGCGTTTTGTAACAGGAGATCATGCCGTTGAAAGAGATGGCACAAGTAACGTCTCCGGAGAGCAAATCGACGAGCGAGGAGTGGCGCAGATGTTTCGAGACAGTGACTGTTTAACGAAGAGACGCAGAATTTTTGAACACCTCTTGAAAGACCTGCGCCTCTTATTGGCAACTTTAAGGTGATGCATTTGAAGCGGAAATTTAGTATACCTCTTTCCACTTCATGTTCTCATGATATATTGGCCAAAATCTGGCGAAAATTTTCAGAACGCACAAAATTGCGCTTTGTAACAGGAGAATATGCCGTCGAAAGGGATGGCACAAAGTAACGTCTCCGGAGAGCAAATCAATGAGCGAGAAGTGGCGCAAATGTTTTGAGACAGTGACTGTTTAACGAAGAGACGCAGAATTTTCGAACACCTCTTGAAAGGCCTCCGCCTCTTATTTCCAACTTTAAGGCGGTGCCTTTGAAGCTGAAATTTAGTATACCTCTTTCCACTTCATGTTCTCATGATATATTGGCCAAAATCTGGCGAAAATTTTCAAAACGCACAAAATTGCGCTTTGTAACAGGAGAACATGCCGTCGAAAGGGATGGCACAAAGTAACGTCTCCGGAGAGCAAATCAAAGAGCGCGAAGTGGCGCAAATGTTTTGAGACAGTGACTGTTTAACGAAGAGACGCAGAATTTTCGAACACCTCTTGAAAGGCCTCCGCCTCTTATTTCCAACTTTAAGGCGGTGCCTTTGAAGCTGAAATTTAGTATACCTCTTTCCACTTCATGTTCTTATGATATATTGGCCAAAATCTGGCGAAAATTTTCAGAACGCACAAAATTGCGTTTTGTAACAGGAGAACATGCCGTCGAAAGGGATGGCACAAAGTAACGTCTCCGGAGTGCAAATCAAAGAGCGAGAAGTAGCGCAGATGTTTCGAGACAGTGACTGTTTAACAAAGAGACGCAGAATTTTCGAACGCCTCTTGAAAGGCCTCCGCCTCTTATTGGCAACTTTAAGGCGATGCATTTGAACCTGAAATTTAGTATACCTCTTTCCACTTCATGTTCTCATGATATATTGGCAAAAATCTGGCGAAAATTTTCAGAATGCACAACATTGGGCTTTGTAAGAGGAGAACATACCGTCGAAAGAGATGGCACAAAGTAACGTCTCCGGAGAGCAAATCAAAGAGCGAGAAGTAGCGCAGATGTTTCGAGACAGTGACTGTTTAACGAAGAGACGCAGAATTTTCGAACGCCTCTTGAAAGGCCTGCGCCTCTTATTAGCAACTTTACGGCGATGCATTTGAAGCTGAAATTTAGTATACCTCATTCCACTTCATGTTCTCCTGATATATTGGCCAAAACCTGCGAATATTTTCAGAATGCACAAAATTGCGCTTTGTAACAGGAGATCATGCCGTCGAAAGGGATGGCACAAAGTAACGTCTCCGGAGAGCAAATCAAAGAGCGAGAAGTGGCGCAGATGTTTCGAGACAGTGACTGTCTAACGAAGAGACGCAGAATTTTCGAACACCTCTTGAAAGGCCTGCGCCTCTTATTGGCAACTTTAAGGCGATGCATTTGAACCTGAAATTTAGTATACCTCTTTCCACTTCATGTTCTCATGATATATTGGCCAAAATCTGGCGAAAATTTTCAGAACGCACAAAATTGCGCTTTGTAACAGGAGAACATGCGGTCGAAAGGGATGGCACAAAGTAACGTCTCCGGAGAGCAAATCAGTGAGCGAGAAGTGGGGCAGAAG
The DNA here is from genome assembly GCF_050908995.1 of Andrena cerasifolii. Classification (NCBI taxonomy): domain Eukaryota; kingdom Metazoa; phylum Arthropoda; class Insecta; order Hymenoptera; family Andrenidae; genus Andrena; species Andrena cerasifolii. Next base: position 16,961 of record NW_027486418.1, read on the forward strand.
TTTCGAGACAGAGACTGTTTAACGAAGAGACGCAGAATTTTCGAACGCCTCTTGAAAGGAATGCGCCTCATATTAGCAACTTTAAAGCGATGCCTTTGAAGCTGAAATTTAGTATACCTCTTTCCACTTCATGTTCTCATGATATATTGGCCAAAATCTGGCGAAAATTTTCAAAACGCACAAAATTGCGCTTTGTAACAGGAGAACATGCCGTCGAAAGAGATGGCACAAAGTAACGTCTCCGGAGAGCAAATCAAAGAGCGCGAAGTGGCGCAAATGTTTTGAGACAGTGACTGTTTAACGAAGAGACGCAGAATTTTCGAACACCTCTTGAAAGGCCTCCGCCTCTTATTTCCAACTTTAAGGCGGTGCCTTTGAAGCTGAAATTTAGTATACCTCTTTCCACTTCATGTTCTCATGATATATTGGCCAAAATCTGGCGAATATTTTCAGAATGCACAAAATTGCGTTTTGTAACAGGAGATCATGCCGTTGAAAGGGATGGCACAAGTAACGTCTCCGGAGAGCAAATCAGTGAGCGAGAAGTGGGGCAGAAGTTTCGAGGCAGAGACTGTTTAACGAAGAGACGCAGAATTTTCGAACGCCTCTTGAAAGGAATGCGCCTCATATTAGCAACTTTAAAGCGATGCCTTTGAAGCTGAAATTTAGTATACCTCTTTCCACTTCATGTTCTCATGATATATTGGCCAAAATCTGGCGAAAATTTTCAGAACGCACAAAATTTCGCTTTGTAACAGGAGAACATGCCGTCGAAAGGGATGGCACAAAGTAACGTCTCCGGAGAGCAAATCAAAGAGCGCGAAGTGGCGCAGATGTTTTGAGACAGTGACTGTTTAACGAAGAGACGCAGAATTTTCGAACACCTCTTGAAAGGCCTCCGCCTCTTATTTCCAACTTTAAGGCGGTGCCTTTGAAGCTGAAATTTAGTATACCTCTTTCCACTTCATGTTCTCATGATATATTGGCCAATATCTGGCGAAAATTTTCAGAATGCACAAAATTGCGCTTTGTAACAGGAGAACATGCCGTCGAAAGGGATGGCACAAAGTAACGTCTCCGGAGAGCAAATCAAAGAGCGAGAAGTGGCGCAGATATTTCGAGACAGTGACTGTTTAACGAAGAGACGCAGAATTTTCGAACGCCTCTTGAAAGGCCTGCGCCTCTTATTAGCAACTTTACGGCGATGCATTTGAAGCTGAAATTTAGTATACCTCATTCCACTTCATGTTCTCCTGATATATTGGCCAAAACCTTCGAATATTTTCAGAATGCACAAAATTGCGTTTTGTAACAGGAGATCACGCCGTTGAAAGAGATGGCACAAGTAACGTCTCCGGAGAGCAAATCGACGAGCGAGGAGTGGCGCAGATGTTTCGAGACAGTGACTGTTTAACGAAGAGACGCAGAATTTTCGAACACCTCTTGAAAGACCTGCGCCTCTTATTGGCAACTTTAAGGTGATGCATTTGAAGCGGAAATTTAGTATACCTCTTTCCACTTCATGTTCTCATGATATATTGGCCAAAATCTGGCGAAAATTTTCAGAACGCACAAAATTGCGCTTTGTAACAGGAGAATATGCCGTCGAAAGGGATGGCACAAAGTAACGTCTCCGGAGAGCAAATCAAAGAGCGAGAAGTGGCGCAAATGTTTTGAGACAGTGACTGTTTAACGAAGAGACGCAGAATTTTCGAACACCTCTTGAAAGGCCTCCGCCTCTTATTTCCAACTTTAAGGCGGTGCCTTTGAAGCTGAAATTTAGTATACCTCTTTCCACTTCATGTTCTCATGATATATTGGCCAAAATCTGGCGAAAATTTTCAAAACGCACAAAATTGCGCTTTGTAACAGGAGAACATGCCGTCGAAAGGGATGGCACAAAGTAACGTCTCCGGAGAGCAAATCAAAGAGCGCGAAGTGGCGCAAATGTTTTGAGACAGTGACTGTTTAACGAAGAGACGCAGAATTTTCGAACACCTCTTGAAAGGCCTCCGCCTCTTATTTCCAACTTTAAGGCGGTGCCTTTGAAGCTGAAATTTAGTATACCTCTTTCCACTTCATGTTCTCATGATATATTGGCCAAAATCTGGCGAATATTTTCAGAATGCACAAAATTGCGTTTTGTAACAGGAGATCATGCCGTTGAAAGAGATGGCACAAGTAACGTCTCCGGAGAGCAAATCGACGAGCGAGGAGTGGCGCAGATGTTTCGAGACAGTGACTGTTTAACGAAGAGACGCAGAATTTTCGAACACCTCTTGAAAGGCCTGCGCCTCTTATTGGCAACTTTAAGGTGATGCATTTGAAGCTGAAATTTAGTATACCTCATTCCACTTCATGTCCTCCTGATATATTGGCCAAAACCTGCGAATATTTTCAGAATGCACAAAATTGCGCTTTGTAACAGGAGAACATGCGGTCGAAAGGGATGGCACAAAGTAACGTCTCCGGAGAGCAAATCAGTGAGCGAGAAGTGGGGCAGAAGTTTCGAGACAGAGACTGTTTAACGAAGAGACGCAGAATTTTCGAACGCCTCTTGAAAGGAATGCGCCTCATATTAGCAACTTTAAAGCGATGCCTTTGAAGCTGAAATTTAGTATACCTCTTTCCACTTCATGTTCTCATGATATATTGGCCAAAATCTGGCGAAAATTTTCAGAACGCACAAAATTTCGCTTTGTAACAGGAGAACATGCCGTCGAAAGGGATGGCACAATGTAACGTCTCCGGAGAGCAAATCAAAGAGCGCGAAGTGGCGCAGATGTTTTGAGACAGTGACTGTTTAACGAAGAGACGCAGAATTATCGAACACCTCTTGAAAGGCCTCCGCCTCTTATTTCCAACTTTAAGGCGGTGCCTTTGAAGCTGAAATTTAGTATACCTCTTTCCACTTCATGTTCTCATGATATATTGGCCAATATCTGGCGAAAATTTTCAGAATGCACAAAATTGCGCTTTGTAACAGGAGAACATGCCGTCGAAAGGGATGGCACAAAGTAACGTCTCCGGAGAGCAAATCAAAGAGCGAGAAGTGGCGCAGATATTTCGAGACAGTGACTGTTTAACGAAGAGACGCAGAATTTTCGAACGCCTCTTGAAAGGCCTGCGCCTCTTATTAGCAACTTTACGGCGATGCATTTGAAGCTGAAATTTAGTATACCTCATTCCACTTCATGTTCTCCTGATATATTGGCCAAAACCTTCGAATATTTTCAGAATGCACAAAATTGCGTTTTGTAACAGGAGATCACGCCGTTGAAAGAGATGGCACAAGTAACGTCTCCGGAGAGCAAATCGACGAGCGAGGAGTGGCGCAGATGTTTCGAGACAGTGACTGTTTAACGAAGAGACGCAGAATTTTCGAACACCTCTTGAAAGACCTGCGCCTCTTATTGGCAACTTTAAGGTGATGCATTTGAAGCGGAAATTTAGTATACCTCTTTCCACTTCATGTTCTCATGATATATTGGCCAAAATCTGGCGAAAATTTTCAGAACGCACAAAATTGCGCTTTGTAACAGGAGAATATGCCGTCGAAAGGGATGGCACAACGTAACGTCTCCGGAGAGCAAATCAAAGAGCGAGAAGTGGCGCAAATGTTTTGAGACAGTGACTGTTTAACGAAGAGACGCAGAATTTTCGAACACCTCTTGAAAGGCCTCCGCCTCTTATTTCCAACTGTAAGGCGGTGCCTTTGAAGCTGAAATTTAGTATACCTCTTTCCACTTCATGTTCTCATGATATATTGGCCAAAATCTGGCGAAAATTTTCAAAACGCACAAAATTGCGCTTTGTAACAGGAGAACATGCCGTCGAAAGGGATGGCACAAAGTAACGTCTCCGGAGAGCAAATCAAAGAGCGCGAAGTGGCTCAAATGTTTTGAGACAGTGACTGTTTAACGAAGAGACGCAGAATTTTCGAACACCTCTTGAAAGGCCTCCGCCTCTTATTTCCAACTTTAAGGCGGTGCCTTTGAAGCTGAAATTTAGTATACCTCTTTCCACTTCATGTTCTCATGATATATTGGCCAAAATCTGGCGAAAATTTTCAGAACGCACAAAATTGCGTTTTGTAACAGGAGAACATGCCGTCGAAAGGGATGGCACAAAGTAACGTCTCCGGAGTGCAAATCAAAGAGCGAGAAGTAGCGCAGATGTTTCGAGACAGTGACTGTTTAACAAAGAGACGCAGAATTTTCGAACGCCTCTTGAAAGGCCTGCGCCTCTTATTAGCAACTTTACGGCGATGCATTTGAAGCTGAAATTTAGTATACCTCGTTCCACTTCATGTTCTCCTGATATATTGGCCAAAACCTGCGAATATTTTCAGAATGCACAAAATTGCGCTTTGTAACAGGAGATCATGCCGTTGAAAGAGATGGCACAAAGTAACGTCTCCGGAGAGCAAATCAAAGAGCGAGAAGTAGCGCAGATGTTTCGAGACAGTGACTGTTTAACGAAGAGACGCAGAATTTTCGAACGCCTCTTGAAACGCCTGCGCCTCTTATTAGCAACTTTACGGCGATGCATTTGAAGCTGATATTTAGTATACCTCATTCCACTTCATGTTCTCCTGATATATTGGCCAAAACCTGCGAATATTTTCAGAATGCACAAAATTGCGCTTTGTAACAGGAGATCATGCCGTCGAAAGGGATGGCACAAAGTAACGTCTCCGGAGAGCAAATCAAAGAGCGAGAAGTGGCGCAGATGTTTCGAGACAGTGACTGTCTAACGAAGAGACGCAGAATTTTCGAACACCTCTTGAAAGGCCTGCGCCTCTTATTGGCAACTTTAAGGCGATGCATTTGAACCTGAAATTTAGTATACCTCTTTCCACTTCATGTTCTCATGATATATTGGCCAAAATCTGGCGAAAATTTTCAGAACGCACAAAATTGCGCTTTGTAACAGGAGAACATGCGGTCGAAAGGGATGGCACAAAGTATCGTCTCCGGAGAGCAAATCAGTGAGCGAGAAGTGGGGCAGAAGTTTCGAGACAGAGACTGTTTAACGAAGAGACGCAGAATTTTCGAACGCCTCTTGAAAGAATGCGCCTCATATTAGCAACTTTAAAGCGATGCCTTTGAAGCTGAAATTTAGTATACCTCTTTCCACTTCATGTTCTCATGATATATTGGCCAAAATCTGGCGAAAATTTTCAGAACGCACAAAATTGCGCTTTGTAACAGGAGAACATGCGGTCGAAAGGGATGGCACAAAGTATCGTCTCCGGAGAGCAAATCATTGAGCGAGAAGTGGGGCAGAAGTTTCGAGACAGAGACTGTTTAACGAAGAGACGCAGAATTTTCGAACGCCTCTTGAAAGGAATGCGCCTCATATTAGCAACTTTAAAGCGATGCCTTTGAAGCTGAAATTTAGTATACCTCTTTCCACTTCATGTTCTCATGATATATTGGCCAAAATCTGGCGAAAATTTTCAAAACGCACAAAATTGCGCTTTGTAACAGGAGAACATGCCGTCGAAAGGGATGGCACAAAGTAACGTCTTCGGAGAGCAAATCAAAGAGCGCGAAGTGGCGCAAATGTTTTGAGACAGAGACTGTTTAACGAAGAGACGCAGAATTTTCGAACGCCTCTTGAAAGGAATGCGCCTCATATTAGCAACTTTAAAGCGATGCCTTTGAAGCTGAAATTTAGTATACCTCTTTCCACTTCATGTTCTCATGATATATTGGCCAAAATCTGGCGAAAATTTTCAGACCGCACAAAATTTCGCTTTGTAACAGGAGAACATGCCGTCGAAAGGGATGGCACAAAGTAACGTCTCCGGAGAGCAAATCAAAGAGCGCGAAGTGGCGCAGATGTTTTGAGACAGTGACTGTTTAACGAAGAGACGCAGAATTTTCGAACACCTCTTGAAAGGCCTCCGCCTCTTATTTCCAACTTTAAGGCGGTGCCTTTGAAGCTGAAATTTAGTATACCTCTTTCCACTTCATGTTCTCATGATATATTGGCCAATATCTGGCGAAAATTTTCAGAATGCACAAAATTGCGCTTTGTAACAGGAGAACATGCCGTCGAAAGGGATGGCACAAAGTAACGTCTCCGGAGAGCAAATCGACGAGCGAGGAGTGGCGCAGATGTTTCGAGACA
>NW_027486419.1:0-23097 GCF_050908995.1 Andrena cerasifolii
ATTCTGAAAATATTCGCAGGTTTTGGCCAATATATCAGGAGAACATGAAGTGGAATGAGGTATACTAAATTCCAGATTCAAAGGCATCGCCTTTAAGTTGCTAATAAGAGGCGCAGGCCTTTCAAGAGGCGTTCCAAAATTCTGCGTCTCTTCGTTAAACAGTCACTGTCTCGAAACATCTGCGCCACTCCTCGCTCTTTGATTTGCTCTATGGAGACGTTACTTTGTGCCATCTCTTTCAACGGCATGATCTCCTGTTACAAAGCGCAATTTTGTGCGTTTAGAATATTTTCGCCATATTTTGGCCAATGTATCCAGAGAACATGAAGTGGAAAGAGGTATACTAAATTTCAGCTTCAAATGCATCGCCTTAAAGTTGCCAATAAGAGGCGCAGGCCTTTCAAGAGGTATTCGAAAATTCTGCGTCTCTTCGTTAAACAGTCACTGTCTCGAAACACATGCGCCACTTCTCGCTCATTGATTTGCTCTCCGGAGACGTTACTTTGTGCCATCTCTTTCGACGGCATTTTCTCCTGTTACAAAGCGCAATTTTGTGCGTTTAGAAAATTTTCGCATGTTTTGGCCAATGTATCAGGAGAACATGAAGTGGAAAGAGGTACACTAAATTTCAGCTTCAAAGGCATCACCTTAAAGTTGCCAATAAGAGGCGCAGGCCTTTCAAGAGGTGTTCGAAAATTCTGCGTCTCTTCGTTAAACAGTCACTGTCTCGAAACACATGCGCCACTTCTCGCTCATTGATTTGCTCTCCGGAGACGTTACTTTGTGCCATCTCTTGCGACGGCATGTTCTCCTATTACAAAGGGCAATTTTGTGCATTCTGAAAATGTTCGCAGGTTTTGGCCAATATATCAGGAGAACATGAAGTGGAATGAGGTATACTAAATTTCAGATTCAAAGGCATCGCCTTTAAGTTGCTAATAAGAGGAGCAGGCCTTTCAAGAGGCGTTCCAAAATTCTGCGTCTCTTCGTTAAACAGTCACTGTCTCGAAACATCTGCGCCACTCCTCGCTCTTTGATTTGCTCTATGGAGACTTTACATTGTGCCATCTCTTTCAACGGCATGATCTCCTGCTAAAAAGCGCAATTTTGTGCATTCTGAAAATATTCGCAGGTTTTGGCCAATATATCAGGAGAACATGAAGTGGAATGAGGTATACTAAATTCCAGATTCAAAGGCATCGCCTTTAAGTTGCTAATAAGAGGCGCAGGCCTTTCAAGAGGCGTTCCACAATTCTGCGTCTCTTCGTTAAACAGTCACTGTCTCGAAACATCTGCGCCACTCCTCGCTCTTTGATTTGCTCTATGGAGACGTTACGTTGTGCCATCTCTTTCAACGGCATGATCTCCTGTTACAAAGCGCAATTTTGTGCGTTTAGAAAATTTTCGCTATATTTTGGCCAATGTATCATGAGAACATGAAGTGGAAAGAGGTATACTAAATTTCAGCTTCAAATGCATCGCCTTAAAGTTGCCAATAAGAGGCGCAGGCCTTTCAAGAGGTGTTCGAAAATTCTGCGTCTCTTCGTTAAACAGTCACTGTCTCGAAACACATGCGCCACTTCTCGCTCATTGATTTGCTCTCCGGAGACGTTACTTTGCGCCATCTCTTTCGACGGCATTTTCTCCTGTTACAAAGCGCAATTTTGTGCGTTTAGAAAATTTTGGCATGTTTTGGCCAATGTATCAGGAGAACATGAAGTGGAAAGAGGTACACTAAATTTCAGCTTCAAAGGCATCACCTTAAAGTTGCCAATAAGAGGCGCAGGCCTTTCAAGAGGTGTTCGAAAATTCTGCGTCTCTTCGTTAAACAGTCACTGTCTCGAAACACATGCGCCACTTCTCGCTCTTTGATTTGCTCTATGGAGACTTTACTTTGTGCCATCTCTCTCAACGGCATGATCTCCTGCTAAAAAGCGCAATTTTGTGCGATTAGAAAATTTTCGCCATATTTTGGCCAATGTATCATGAGAACATGAAGTGGAAAGAGGTATACTAAATTTCAGCTTCAAATGCATCGCCTTAAAGTTGCCAATAAGAGGCGCAGGCCTTTCAAGAGGTGTTCGAAAATTCTGCGTCTCTTCGTTAAACAGTCACTGTCTCGAAACACATGCGCCACTTCTCGCTCATTGATTTGCTCTCCGGAGACGTTACTTTGTGCCATCTCTTTCGACGGCATTTTCTCCTGTTACAAAGCGCAATTATGTGCATTCTGAAAATATTCGCAGGTTTTGGCCAATATATCAGGAGAACATGAAGTGGAATGAGGTATACTAAATTTCAGATTCAAAGGCATCGCCTTTAAGTTGCTAATAAGAGGCGCAGGCCTTTCAAGAGGAGTTCGAAAATTCTGCGTCTCTTCGATAAACAGTCACTGTCTCGAAACATCTGCGCCACTCCTCGCTCTTTGATTTGCTCTATGGAGACTTTACTTTGCGCCATCTCTCTCAACGGCATGATCTCCTGCTAAAAAGCGCAATTTTGTGCATTCTGAAAATATTCGCAGGTTTTGGCCAATATATCAGGAGAACATGAAGTGGAATGAGGTATACTAAATTCCAGATTCAAAGGCATCGCCTTTAAGTTGCTAATAAGAGGCGCAGGCCTTTCAAGAGGCGTTCCAAAATTCTGCGTCTCTTCGTTAAACAGTCACTGTCTCGAAACATCTGCGCCACTCCTCGCTCTTTGATTTGCTCTATGGAGACGTTACTTTGTGCCATCTCTTTCAACGGCATGATCTCCTGTTACAAAGCGCAATTTTGTGCGTTTAGAATATTTTCGCCATATTTTGGCCAATGTATCCAGAGAACATGAAGTGGAAAGAGGTATACTAAATTTCAGGTTCAAATGCATCGCCTTAAAGTTGCCAATAAGAGGCGCAGGCCTTTCAAGAGGTATTCCAAAATTCTGCGTCTCTTCGTTAAACAGTCACTGTCTCGAAACTCATGCGCCACTTCTCGCTCATTGATTTGCTCTCCGGAGACGTTACTTTGTGCCATCTCTTGCGACGGCATGTTCTCCTATTACAAAGGGCAATTTTGTGCATTCTGAAAATGTTCGCAGGTTTTGGCCAATATATCATGAGAACATGAAGTGGAAAGAGGTATACTAAATTTCAGCTTCAAATGCATCGTCTTAAAGTTGCCAATAAGAGGCACAGGCCTTTCAAGAGGTGTTCGAAAATTCTGCGTCTCTTCGTTAAACAGTCACTGTCTCGAAACACATGCGCCACTTCTCGCTCATTGATTTGCTCTCCGGAGACGTTACTTTGTGCCATCTCTCTCAACGGCATGATCTCCTGCTAAAAAGCGCAATTTTGTGCATTCTGAAAATATTCGCAGGATTTGGCCAATATATCAGGAGAACATGAAGTGGAATGAGGTATACTAAATTCCAGATTCTAAGGCATCGCCTTTAAGTTGCTAATAAGAGGCGCAGGCCTTTCAAGAGGCGTTCCAAAATTCTGCGTCTCTTCGTTAAACAGTCACTGTCTCGAAACATCTGCGCCACTCCTCGCTCTTTGATTTGCTCTATGGAGACGTTACTTTGTGCCATCTCTTTCAACGGCATGATCTCCTGTTACAAAGCGCAATTTTGTGCGTTTAGAATATTTTCGCCATATTTTGGCCAATGTATCCAGAGAACATGAAGTGGAAAGAGGTATACTAAATTTCAGCTTCAAATGCATCGCCTTAAAGTTGCCAATAAGAGGCGCAGGCCTTTCAAGAGGTATTCGAAAATTCTGCGTCTCTTCGTTAAACAGTCACTGTCTCGAAACACATGCGCCACTTCTCGCTCATTGATTTGCTCTCCGGAGACGTTACTTTGTGCCATCTCTTTCGACGGCATTTTCTCCTGTTACAAAGCGCAATTTTGTGCGTTTAGAAAATTTTCGCATGTTTTGGCCAATGTATCAGGAGAACATGAAGTGGAAAGAGGTACACTAAATTTCAGCTTCAAAGGCATCACCTTAAAGTTGCCAATAAGAGGCGCAGGCCTTTCAAGAGGTGTTCGAAAATTCTGCGTCTCTTCGTTAAACAGTCACTGTCTCGAAACACATGCGCCACTTCTCGCTCATTGATTTGCTCTCCGGAGACGTTACTTTGTGCCATCTCTTGCGACGGCATGTTCTCCTATTACAAAGGGCAATTTTGTGCATTCTGAAAATGTTCGCAGGTTTTGGCCAATATATCAGGAGAACATGAAGTGGAATGAGGTATACTAAATTTCAGATTCAAAGGCATCGCCTTTAAGTTGCTAATAAGAGGAGCAGGCCTTTCAAGAGGCGTTCCAAAATTCTGCGTCTCTTCGTTAAACAGTCACTGTCTCGAAACATCTGCGCCACTCCTCGCTCTTTGATTTGCTCTATGGAGACTTTACATTGTGCCATCTCTTTCAACGGCATGATCTCCTGCTAAAAAGCGCAATTTTGTGCATTCTGAAAATATTCGCAGGTTTTGGCCAATATATCAGGAGAACATGAAGTGGAATGAGGTATACTAAATTCCAGATTCAAAGGCATCGCCTTTAAGTTGCTAATAAGAGGCGCAGGCCTTTCAAGAGGCGTTCCACAATTCTGCGTCTCTTCGTTAAACAGTCACTGTCTCGAAACATCTGCGCCACTCCTCGCTCTTTGATTTGCTCTATGGAGACGTTACGTTGTGCCATCTCTTTCAACGGCATGATCTCCTGTTACAAAGCGCAATTTTGTGCGTTTAGAAAATTTTCGCTATATTTTGGCCAATGTATCATGAGAACATGAAGTGGAAAGAGGTATACTAAATTTCAGCTTCAAATGCATCGCCTTAAAGTTGCCAATAAGAGGCGCAGGCCTTTCAAGAGGTGTTCGAAAATTCTGCGTCTCTTCGTTAAACAGTCACTGTCTCGAAACACATGCGCCACTTCTCGCTCATTGATTTGCTCTCCGGAGACGTTACTTTGCGCCATCTCTTTCGACGGCATTTTCTCCTGTTACAAAGCGCAATTTTGTGCGTTTAGAAAATTTTGGCATGTTTTGGCCAATGTATCAGGAGAACATGAAGTGGAAAGAGGTACACTAAATTTCAGCTTCAAAGGCATCACCTTAAAGTTGCCAATAAGAGGCGCAGGCCTTTCAAGAGGTGTTCGAAAATTCTGCGTCTCTTCGTTAAACAGTCACTGTCTCGAAACACATGCGCCACTTCTCGCTCTTTGATTTGCTCTATGGAGACTTTACTTTGTGCCATCTCTCTCAACGGCATGATCTCCTGCTAAAAAGCGCAATTTTGTGCGATTAGAAAATTTTCGCCATATTTTGGCCAATGTATCATGAGAACATGAAGTGGAAAGAGGTATACTAAATTTCAGCTTCAAATGCATCGCCTTAAAGTTGCCAATAAGAGGCGCAGGCCTTTCAAGAGGTGTTCGAAAATTCTGCGTCTCTTCGTTAAACAGTCACTGTCTCGAAACACATGCGCCACTTCTCGCTCATTGATTTGCTCTCCGGAGACGTTACTTTGTGCCATCTCTTTCGACGGCATTTTCTCCTGTTACAAAGCGCAATTATGTGCATTCTGAAAATATTCGCAGGTTTTGGCCAATATATCAGGAGAACATGAAGTGGAATGAGGTATACTAAATTTCAGATTCAAAGGCATCGCCTTTAAGTTGCTAATAAGAGGCGCAGGCCTTTCAAGAGGAGTTCGAAAATTCTGCGTCTCTTCGATAAACAGTCACTGTCTCGAAACATCTGCGCCACTCCTCGCTCTTTGATTTGCTCTATGGAGACTTTACTTTGTGCCATCTCTCTCAACGGCATGATCTCCTGCTAAAAAGCGCAATTTTGTGCATTCTGAAAATATTCGCAGGTTTTGGCCAATATATCAGGAGAACATGAAGTGGAATGAGGTATACTAAATTCCAGATTCAAAGGCATCGCCTTTAAGTTGCTAATAAGAGGCGCAGGCCTTTCAAGAGGCGTTCCAAAATTCTGCGTCTCTTCGTTAAACAGTCACTGTCTCGAAACATCTGCGCCACTCCTCGCTCTTTGATTTGCTCTATGGAGACGTTACTTTGTGCCATCTCTTTCAACGGCATGATCTCCTGTTACAAAGCGCAATTTTGTGCGTTTAGAATATTTTCGCCATATTTTGGCCAATGTATCCAGAGAACATGAAGTGGAAAGAGGTATACTAAATTTCAGGTTCAAATGCATCGCCTTAAAGTTGCCAATAAGAGGCGCAGGCCTTTCAAGAGGTATTCGAAAATTCTGCGTCTCTTCGTTAAACAGTCACTGTCTCGAAACTCATGCGCCACTTCTCGCTCATTGATTTGCTCTCCGGAGACGTTACTTTGTGCCATCTCTTTCGACGGCATTTTCTCCTGTTACAAAGCGCAATTTTGTGCGTTTAGAAAATTTTCGCATGTTTTGGCCAATGTATCAGGAGAACATGAAGTGGAAAGAGGTACACTAAATTTCAGCTTCAAAGGCATCACCTTAAAGTTGCCAATAAGAGGCGCAGGCCTTTCAAGAGGTGTTCGAAAATTCTGCGTCTCTTCGTTAAACAGTCACTGTCTCGAAACACATGCGCCACTTCTCGCTCATTGATTTGCTCTCCGGAGACGTTACTTTGTGCCATCTCTTTCGACGGCATTTTCTCTTGTTACAAAGCGCAATTATGTGCATTCTGAAAATATTCGCAGGTATTGGCCAATGTATCAGGAGAACATGAAGTGGAAAGAGGTACACTAAATTTCAGCTTCAAAGGCATCACCTTAAAGTTGCCAATAAGAGGCGCAGGCCTTTCAAGAGGTGTTCGAAAATTCTGCGTCTCTTCGTTAAACAGTCACTGTCTCGAAACACATGCTCCACTTCTCGCTCATTGATTTGCTCTCCGGAGACGTTACTTTGTGCCATCTCTTTCGACGGCATGTTCTCCTGTTACAAAGCGCAATTTTGTGCGATTGAAAATTTTCGCCAGATTTTGGCCAATATATCATGAGAACATGAAGTGGATAGAGGTATACTAAATTTCAGCTTCAAATGCATCGTCTTAAAGTTGCCAATAAGAGGCGCAGGCCTTTCAAGAGGAGTTCGAAAATTCTGCGTCTCTTCGATAAACAGTCACTGTCTCGAAACATCTGCGCCACTCCTCGCTCTTTGATTTGCTCTATGGAGACTTTACTTTGTGCCATCTCTCTCAACGGCATGATCTCCTGCTAAAAAGCGCAATTTTGTGCATTCTGAAAATATTCGCAGGTTTTGGCCAATATATCAGGAGAACATGAAGTGGAATGAGGTATACTAAATTCCAGATTCAAAGGCATCGCCTTTAAGTTGCTAATAAGAGGCGCAGGCCTTTCAAGAGGCGTTCCAAAATTCTGCGTCTCTTCGTTAAACAGTCACTGTCTCGAAACATCTGCGCCACTCCTCGCTCTTTGATTTGCTCTATGGAGACGTTACTTTGTGCCATCTCTTTCAACGGCATGATCTCCTGTTACAAAGCGCAATTTTGTGCGTTTAGAATATTTTCGCCATATTTTGGCCAATGTATCCAGAGAACATGAAGTGGAAAGAGGTATACTAAATTTCAGCTTCAAATGCATCGCCTTAAAGTTGCCAATAAGAGGCGCAGGCCTTTCAAGAGGTATTCGAAAATTCTGCGTCTCTTCGTTAAACAGTCACTGTCTCGAAACACATGCGCCACTTCTCGCTCATTGATTTGCTCTCCGGAGACGTTACTTTGTGCCATCTCTTTCGACGGCATTTTCTCCTGTTACAAAGCGCAATTTTGTGCGTTTAGAAAATTTTCGCATGTTTTGGCCAATGTATCAGGAGAACATGAAGTGGAAAGAGGTACACTAAATTTCAGCTTCTAAGGCATCACCTTAAAGTTGCCAATAAGAGGCGCAGGCCTTTCAAGAGGTGTTCGAAAATTCTGCGTCTCTTCGTTAAACAGTCACTGTCTCGAAACACATGCGCCACTTCTCGCTCATTGATTTGCTCTCCGGAGACGTTACTTTGTGCCATCTCTTTCGACGGCATGTTCTCCTGTTACAAAGCGCAATTTTGTGCGTTTAGAAAATTTTCGCATGTTTTGGCCAATGTATCAGGAGAACATGAAGTGGAAAGAGGTACACTAAATTTCAGCTTCAAAGGCATCACCTTAAAGTTGCCAATAAGAGGCGCAGGCCTTTCAAGAGGTGTTCGAAAATTCTGCGTCTCTTCGTTAAACAGTCACTGTCTCGAAACACATGCGCCACTTCTCGCTCATTGATTTGCTCTCCGGAGACGTTACTTTGTGCCATCTCTTTCGACGGCATGTTCTCCTGTTACAAAGCGCAATTTTGTGCGTTTGAAAATTTTCGCCAGATTTTGGCCAATATATCATGAGAACATGAAGTGGAAAGAGGTATACTAAATTTCAGCTTCAAATGCATCGTCTTAAAGTTGCCAATAAGAGGCGCAGGCCTTTCAAGAGGTGTTCGAAAATTCTGCGTCTCTTCGTTAAACAGTCACTGTCTCGAAACATCTGCGCCACTCCTCGCTCTTTGATTTGCTCTATGGAGACTTTACTTTGTGCCATCTCTCTCAACGGCATGATCTCCTGCTAAAAAGCGCCATTTTGTGCATTCTGAAAATATTCGCAGGTTTTGGACAATATATCAGGAGAACATGAAGTGGAATGAGGTATACTAAATTTCAGATTCAAAGGCATCGCCTTTAAGTTGCTAATAAGAGGCGCAGGCCTTTCAAGAGGCGTTCCAAAATTCTGCGTCTCTTCGTTAAACAGTCACTGTCTCGAAACATCTGCGCCACTCCTCGCTCTTTGATTTGCTCTATGGAGACGTTACTTTGTGCCATCTCTTTCAACGGCATGATCTCCTGTTAAAAAGCGCAATTTTGTGCATTCTGAAAATTTTCGCCAAATTTTGGCCAATGTATCAGGAGAACATGAAGTGGAAAGAGGTACACTAAATTTCAGCTTCAAAGGCATCACCTTAAAGTTGCCAATAAGAGGCGCAGGCCTTTCAAGAGGTGTTCGAAAATTCTGCGTCTCTTCGTTAAACAGTCACTGTCTCGAAACATCTGCGCCACTTCTCGCTCTTTGATTTGCTCTCTGGAGACGTTACCTTGTGCCATCTCTTTCGACGGCATGTTCTCCTATTACAAAGGGCAATTTTGTGCCTTCTGAAAATTTTCACCAGATTTTGGCCAACATATCATGAGAACATAAAGTGGAAAGAGGTATACTAAATTTCAGCTACAAAGGCATCGCATTAAAGTTGCAAATGTAAGGTGGAGGCCTTTCAAGACGCGTTCCAAAATTCTGCGTCTCTTCGTTAAACAGTCACTGTCTCGAAACATCTGCGCCACTCCTCGCTCTTTGATTTGCTCTATGGAGACTTTACATTGTGCCATCTCTTTCAACGGCATGAGCTCCTGCTAAAAAGCGCAATTTTGTGCATTCTGAAAATATTCGCAGGTTTTGGCCAATATATCAGGAGAACATGAAGTGGAATGAGGTATACTAAATTCCAGATTCAAAGGCATCGCCTTTAAGTTGCTAATAAGAGGCGCAGGCCTTTCAAGAGGTGTTCGAAAATTCTGCGTCTCTTCGTTAAACAGTCACTGTCTCGAAACACATGCGCCACTTCTCGCTCATTGATTTGCTCTCCGGAGACGTTACTTTGTGCCATCTCTTTCGACGGCATTTTCTCCTGTTACAAAGCGCAATTTTGTGCATTCTGAAAATATTCGCAGGTTTTGGCCAATATATCAGGAGAACATGAAGTGGAATGAGGTATACTAAATTCCAGATTCAAAGGCATCGCCTTTAAGTTGCTAATAAGAGGCGCAGGCCTTTCAAGAGGTGTTCGAAAATTCTGCGTCTCTTCGTTAAACAGTCACTGTCTCGAAACATCTGCGCCACTCCTCGCTCTTTGATTTGCTCTATGGAGACTTTACTTTGTGCCATCTCTCTCAACGGCATGATCTCCTGCTAAAAAGCGCAATTTTGTGCATTCTGAAAATATTCGCAGGTTTTGGCCAATATATCAGGAGAACATGAAGTGGAATGAGGTATACTAAATTCCAGATTCAAAGGCATCGCCTTTAAGTTGCTAATAAGAGGCGCAGGCCTTTCAAGAGGCGTTCCAAAATTCTGCGTCTCTTCGTTAAACAGTCACTGTCTCGAAACATCTGCGCCACTCCTCGCTCTTTGATTTGCTCTATGGAGACGTTACTTTGTGCCATCTCTTTCAACGGCATGATCTCCTGTTACAAAGCGCAATTTTGTGCGTTTAGAATATTTTCGCCATATTTTGGCCAATGTATCCAGAGAACATGAAGTGGAAAGAGGTATACTAAATTTCAGGTTCAAATGCATCGCCTTAAAGTTGCCAATAAGAGGCGCAGGCCTTTCAAGAGGTATTCGAAAATTCTGCGTCTCTTCGTTAAACAGTCACTGTCTCGAAACTCATGCGCCACTTCTCGCTCATTGATTTGCTCTCCGGAGACGTTACTTTGTGCCATCTCTTTCGACGGCATTTTCTCCTGTTACAAAGCGCAATTTTGTGCGTTTAGAAAATTTTCGCATGTTTTGGCCAATGTATCAGGAGAACATGAAGTGGAAAGAGGTACACTAAATTTCAGCTTCAAAGGCATCACCTTAAAGTTGCCAATAAGAGGCGCAGGCCTTTCAAGAGGTGTTCGAAAATTCTGCGTCTCTTCGTTAAACAGTCACTGTCTCGAAACACATGCGCCACTTCTCGCTCATTGATTTGCTCTCCGGAGACGTTACTTTGTGCCATCTCTTTCGACGGCATTTTCTCTTGTTACAAAGCGCAATTATGTGCATTCTGAAAATATTCGCAGGTATTGGCCAATGTATCAGGAGAACATGAAGTGGAAAGAGGTACACTAAATTTCAGCTTCAAAGGCATCACCTTAAAGTTGCCAATAAGAGGCGCAGGCCTTTCAAGAGGTGTTCGAAAATTCTGCGTCTCTTCGTTAAACAGTCACTGTCTCGAAACACATGCGCCACTTCTCGCTCATTGATTTGCTCTCCGGAGACGTTACTTTGTGCCATCTCTTTCGACGGCATGTTCTCCTGTTACAAAGCGCAATTTTGTGCGATTGAAAATTTTCGCCAGATTTTGGCCAATATATCATGAGAACATGAAGTGGATAGAGGTATACTAAATTTCAGCTTCAAATGCATCGTCTTAAAGTTGCCAATAAGAGGCGCAGGCCTTTCAAGAGGAGTTCGAAAATTCTGCGTCTCTTCGATAAACAGTCACTGTCTCGAAACATCTGCGCCACTCCTCGCTCTTTGATTTGCTCTATGGAGACTTTACTTTGTGCCATCTCTCTCAACGGCATGATCTCCTGCTAAAAAGCGCAATTTTGTGCATTCTGAAAATATTCGCAGGTTTTGGCCAATATATCAGGAGAACATGAAGTGGAATGAGGTATACTAAATTCCAGATTCAAAGGCATCGCCTTTAAGTTGCTAATAAGAGGCGCAGGCCTTTCAAGAGGCGTTCCAAAATTCTGCGTCTCTTCGTTAAACAGTCACTGTCTCGAAACATCTGCGCCACTCCTCGCTCTTTGATTTGCGCTATGGAGACGTTACTTTGTGCCATCTCTTTCAACGGCATGATCTCCTGTTACAAAGCGCAATTTTGTGCGTTTAGAATATTTTCGCCATATTTTGGCCAATGTATCCAGAGAACATGAAGTGGAAAGAGGTATACTAAATTTCAGCTTCAAATGCATCGCCTTAAAGTTGCCAATAAGAGGCGCAGGCCTTTCAAGAGGTATTCGAAAATTCTGCGTCTCTTCGTTAAACAGTCACTGTCTCGAAACACATGCGCCACTTCTCGCTCATTGATTTGCTCTCCGGAGACGTTACTTTGTGCCATCTCTTTCGACGGCATTTTCTCCTGTTACAAAGCGCAATTTTGTGCGTTTAGAAAATTTTCGCATGTTTTGGCCAATGTATCAGGAGAACATGAAGTGGAAAGAGGTACACTAAATTTCAGCTTCTAAGGCATCTCCTTAAAGTTGCCAATAAGAGGCGCAGGCCTTTCAAGAGGTGTTCGAAAATTCTGCGTCTCTTCGCTAAACAGTCACTGTCTCGAAACACATGCGCCACTTCTCGCTCATTGATTTGCTCTCCGGAGACGTTACTTTGTGCCATCTCTTTCGACGGCATGTTCTCCTGTTACAAAGCGCAATTTTGTGCGTTTAGAAAATTTTCGCATGTTTTGGCCAATGTATCAGGAGAACATGAAGTGGAAAGAGGTACACTAAATTTCAGCTTCAAAGGCATCACCTTAAAGTTGCCAATAAGAGGCGCAGGCCTTTCAAGAGGTGTTCGAAAATTCTGCGTCTCTTCGTTAAACAGTCACTGTCTCGAAACACATGCGCCACTTCTCGCTCATTGATTTGCTCTCCGGAGACGTTACTTTGTGCCATCTCTTTCGACGGCATGTTCTCCTGTTACAAAGCGCAATTTTGTGCGTTTGAAAATTTTCGCCAGATTTTGGCCAATATATCATGAGAACATGAAGTGGAAAGAGGTATACTAAATTTCAGCTTCAAATGCATCGTCTTAAAGTTGCCAATAAGAGGCGCAGGCCTTTCAAGAGGTGTTCGAAAATTCTGCGTCTCTTCGTTAAACAGTCACTGTCTCGAAACATCTGCGCCACTCCTCGCTCTTTGATTTGCTCTATGGAGACTTTACTTTGTGCCATCTCTCTCAACGGCATGATCTCCTGCTAAAAAGCGCCATTTTGTGCATTCTGAAAATATTCGCAGGTTTTGGACAATATATCAGGAGAACATGAAGTGGAATGAGGTATACTAAATTTCAGATTCAAAGGCATCGCCTTTAAGTTGCTAATAAGAGGCGCAGGCCTTTCAAGAGGCGTTCCAAAATTCTGCGTCTCTTCGTTAAACAGTCACTGTCTCGAAACATCTGCGCCACTCCTCGCTCTTTGATTTGCTCTATGGAGACGTTACTTTGTGCCATCTCTTTCAACGGCATGATCTCCTGTTAAAAAGCGCAATTTTGTGCATTCTGAAAATTTTCGCCAAATTTTGGCCAATGTATCAGGAGAACATGAAGTGGAAAGAGGTACACTAAATTTCAGCTTCAAAGGCATCACCTTAAAGTTGCCAATAAGAGGCGCAGGCCTTTCAAGAGGTGTTCGAAAATTCTGCGTCTCTTCGTTAAACAGTCACTGTCTCGAAACATCTGCGCCACTTCTCGCTCTTTGATTTGCTCTCTGGAGACGTTACCTTGTGCCATCTCTTTCGACGGCATGTTCTCCTATTAGAAAGGGCAATTTTGTGCCTTCTGAAAATTTTCACCAGATTTTGGCCAACATATCATGAGAACATAAAGTGGAAAGAGGTATACTAAATTTCAGCTACAAAGGCATCGCATTAAAGTTGCAAATGTAAGGTGGAGGCCTTTCAAGACGCGTTCCAAAATTCTGCGTCTCTTCGTTAAACAGTCACTGTCTCGAAACATCTGCGCCACTCCTCGCTCTTTGATTTGCTCTATGGAGACTTTACATTGTGCCATCTCTTTTCAACGGCATGAGCTCCTGCTAAAAAGCGCAATTTTGTGCATTCTGAAAATATTCGCAGGTTTTGGCCAATATATCAGGAGAACATGAAGTGGAATGAGGTATACTAAATTCCAGATTCAAAGGCATCGCCTTTAAGTTGCTAATAAGAGGCGCAGGCCTTTCAAGAGGTGTTCGAAAATTCTGCGTCTCTTCGTTAAACAGTCACTGTCTCGAAACACATGCGCCACTTCTCGCTCATTGATTTGCTCTCCGGAGACGTTACTTTGTGCCATCTCTTTCGACGGCATTTTCTCCTGTTACAAAGCGCAATTTTGTGCATTCTGAAAATATTCGCAGGTTTTGGCCAATATATCAGGAGAACATGAAGTGGAATGAGGTATACTAAATTCCAGATTCAAAGGCATCGCCTTTAAGTTGCTAATAAGAGGCGCAGGCCTTTCAAGAGGCGTTCCAAAATTCTGCGTCTCTTCGTTAAACAGTCACTGTCTCGAAACATCTGCGCCACTCCTCGCTCTTTGATTTGCTCTATGGAGACGTTACTTTGTGCCATCTCTTTCAACGGCCTGATCTCCTGTTACAAAGCGCAATTTTGTGCGTTTAGAATATTTTCGCCATATTTTGGCCAATGTATCCAGAGAACATGAAGTGGAAAGAGGTATACTAAATTTCAGCTTCAAATGCATCGCCTTAAAGTTGCCAATAAGAGGCGCAGGCCTTTCAAGAGGTATTCGAAAATTCTGCGTCTCTTCGTTAAACAGTCACTGTCTCGAAACACATGCGCCACTTCTCGCTCATTGATTTGCTCTCCGGAGACGTTACTTTGTGCCATCTCTTTCGACGGCATTTTCTCCTGTTACAAAGCGCAATTTTGTGCGTTTAGAAAATTTTCGCATGTTTTGGCCAATGTATCATGAGAACATGAAGTGGAAAGAGGTACACTAAATTTCAGCTTCAAAGGCATCACCTTAAAGTTGCCAATAAGAGGCGCAGGCCTTTCAAGAGGTGTTCGAAAATTCTGCGTCTCTTCGTTAAAGAGTCACTGTCTCGAAACACATGCGCCACTTCTCGCTCATTGATTTGCTCTCCGGAGACGTTACTTTGTGCCATCTCTTTCGACGGCATTTTCTCCTGTTACAAAGCGCAATTATGTGGCATTCTGAAAATATTCGCAGGTTTTGGCCAATGTATCAGGAGAACATGAAGTGGAACGAGGTACACTAAATTTCAGCTTCAAAGGCATCACCTTAAAGTTGCCAATAAGAGGCGCAGGCCTTTCAAGAGGTGTTCGAAAATTCTGCGTCTCTTCGTTAAACAGTCACTGTCTCGAAACACATGCGCCACTTCTCGCTCATTGATTTGCTCTCCGGAGACGTTACTTTGTGCCATCTCTTTCGACGGCATGTTCTCCTGTTACAAAGCGCAATTTTGTGCGTTTGAAAATTTTCGCCAGATTTTGGCCAATATATCATGAGAACATGAAGTGGAAAGAGGTATACTAAATTTCAGCTTCAAATGCATCGTCTTAAAGTTGCCAATAAGAGGCGCAGGCCTTTCAAGAGGTGTTCGAAAATTCTGCGTCTCTTCGTTAAACAGTCACTGTCTCGAAACATCTGCGCCACTTCTCGCTCTTTGATTTGCTCTCTGGAGACGTTACCTTGTGCCATCTCTTTCGACGGCATGTTCTCCTATTACAAAGGGCAATTTTGTGCCTTCTGAAAATTTTCACCAGATTTTGGCCAACATATCATGAGAACATAAAGTGGAATGAGGTATACTAAATTCCAGATTCAAAGGCATCGCCTTTAAGTTGCTAATAAGAGGCGCAGGCCTTTCAAGAGGTGTTCGAAAATTCTGCGTCTCTTCGTTAAACAGTCACTGTCTCGAAACACATGCGCCACTCCTCGCTCTTTGATTTGCTCTATGGAGACTTTACATTGTGCCATCTCTTTCAACGGCATGAGCTCCTGCTAAAAAGCGCAATTTTGTGCATTCTGAAAATATTCGCAGGTTTTGGCCAATATATCAGGAGAACATGAAGTGGAATGAGGTATACTAAATTCCAGATTCAAAGGCATCGCCTTTAAGTTGCTAATAAGAGGCGCAGGCCTTTCAAGAGGCGTTCCAAAATTCTGCGTCTCTTCGTTAAACAGTCACTGTCTCGAAACATCTGCGCCACTCCTCGCTCTTTGATTTGCTCTATGGAGACGTTACTTTGTGCCATCTCTTTTCAACGGCCTGATCTCCTGTTACAAGCGCAATTTTGTGCGTTTAGAATATTTTCGCCATATTTTGGCCAATGTATCCAGAGAACATGAAGTGGAAAGAGGTATACTAAATTTCAGCTTCAAATGCATCGCCTTAAAGTTGCCAATAAGAGGCGCAGGCCTTTCAAGAGGTATTCGAAAATTCTGCGTCTCTTCGTTAAACAGTCACTGTCTCGAAACACATGCGCCACTTCTCGCTCATTGATTTGCTCTCCGGAGACGTTACTTTGTGCCATCTCTTTCGACGGCATTTTCTCCTGTTACAAAGCGCAATTTTGTGCGTTTAGAAAATTTTCGCATGTTTTGGCCAATGTATCATGAGAACATGAAGTGGAAAGAGGTACACTAAATTTCAGCTTCAAAGGCATCACCTTAAAGTTGCCAATAAGAGGCGCAGGCCTTTCAAGAGGTGTTCGAAAATTCTGCGTCTCTTCGTTAACAGTCACTGTCTCGAAACACATGCGCCACTTCTCGCTCATTGATTTGCTCTCCGGAGACGTTACTTTGTGCCATCTCTTTCGACGGCATGTTCTCCTGTTACAAAGCGCAATTTTGTGCGTTTGAAAATTTTCGCCAGATTTTGGCCAATATATCATGAGAACATGAAGTGGAAAGAGGTATACTAAATTTCAGCTTCAAATGCATCGTCTTAAAGTTGCCAATAAGAGGCGCAGGCCTTTCAAGAGGAGTTCGAAAATTCTGCGTCTCTTCGATAAACAGTCACTGTCTCGAAACATCTGCGCCACTCCTCGCTCTTTGATTTGCTCTATGGAGACTTTACTTTGTGCCATCTCTCTCAACGGCATGATCTCCTGCTAAAAAGCGCAATTTTGTGCATTCTGAAAATATTCGCAGGTTTTGGCCAATATATCAGGAGAACATGAAGTGGAATGAGGTATACTAAATTCCAGATTCAAAGGCATCGCCTTTAAGTTGCTAATAAGAGGCGCAGGCCTTTCAAGAGGCGTTCCAAAATTCTGCGTCTCTTCGTTAAACAGTCACTGTCTCGAAACATCTGCGCCACTCCTCGCTCTTTGATTTGCTCTATGGAGACGTTACTTTGTGCCATCTCTTTCAACGGCATGATCTCCTGTTACAAAGCGCAATTTTGTGCGTTTAGAATATTTTCGCCATATTTTGGCCAATGTATCCAGAGAACATGAAGTGGAAAGAGGTATACTAAATTTCAGCTTCAAATGCATCGCCTTAAAGTTGCCAATAAGAGGCGCAGGCCTTTCAAGAGGTATTCGAAAATTCTGCGTCTCTTCGTTAAACAGTCACTGTCTCGAAACACATGCGCCACTTCTCGCTCATTGATTTGCTCTCCGGAGACGTTACTTTGTGCCATCTCTTTCGACGGCATTTTCTCCTGTTACAAAGCGCAATTTTGTGCGTTTAGAAAATTTTCGCATGTTTTGGCCAATGTATCAGGAGAACATGAAGTGGAAAGAGGTACACTAAATTTCAGCTTCAAAGGCATCACCTTAAAGTTGCCAATAAGAGGCGCAGGCCTTTCAAGAGGTGTTCGAAAATTCTGCGTCTCTTCGTTAAACAGTCACTGTCTCGAAACACATGCGCCACTTCTCGCTCATTGATTTGCTCTCCGGAGACGTTACTTTGTGCCATCTCTTTCGACGGCATGTTCTCCTGTTACAAAGCGCAATTTTGTGCGTTTGAAAATTTTCGCCAGATTTTGGCCAATATATCATGAGAACATGAAGTGGAAAGAGGTATACTAAATTTCAGCTTCAAATGCATCGTCTTAAAGTTGCCAATAAGAGGCGCAGGCCTTTCAAGAGGTGTTCGAAAATTCTGCGTCTCTTCGTTAAACAGTCACTGTCTCGAAACATCTGCGCCACTCCTCGCTCTTTGATTTGCTCTATGGAGACTTTACTTTGTGCCATCTCTCTCAACGGCATGATCTCCTGCTAAAAAGCGCCATTTTGTGCATTCTGAAAATATTCGCAGGTTTTGGACAATATATCAGGAGAACATGAAGTGGAATGAGGTATACTAAATTTCAGATTCAAAGGCATCGCCTTTAAGTTGCTAATAAGAGGCGCAGGCCTTTCAAGAGGCGTTCCAAAATTCTGCGTCTCTTCGTTAAACAGTCACTGTCTCGAAACATCTGCGCCACTCCTCGCTCTTTGATTTGCTCTATGGAGACGTTACTTTGTGCCATCTCTTTCAACGGCATGATCTCCTGTTAAAAAGCGCAATTTTGTGCATTCTGAAAATTTTCGCCAAATTTTGGCCAATGTATCAGGAGAACATGAAGTGGAAAGAGGTACACTAAATTTCAGCTTCAAAGGCATCACCTTAAAGTTGCCAATAAGAGGCGCAGGCCTTTCAAGAGGTGTTCGAAAATTCTGCGTCTCTTCGTTAAACAGTCACTGTCTCGAAACATCTGCGCCACTTCTCGCTCTTTGATTTGCTCTCTGGAGACGTTACCTTGTGCCATCTCTTTCGACGGCATGTTCTCCTATTACAAAGGGCAATTTTGTGCCTTCTGAAAATTTTCGCCAGATTTTGGCCAACATATCATGAGAACATAAAGTGGAAAGAGGTATACTAAATTTCAGCTACAAAGGCATCGCATTAAAGTTGCAAATGTAAGGTGGAGGCCTTTCAAGACGCGTTCCAAAATTCTGCGTCTCTTCGTTAAACAGTCACTGTCTCGAAACATCTGCGCCACTCCTCGCTCTTTGATTTGCTCTATGGAGACTTTACATTGTGCCATCTCTTTCAACGGCATGATCTCCTGCTAAAAAGCGCAATTTTGTGCATTCTGAAAATATTCGCAGGTTTTGGCCAATATATCAGGAGAACATGAAGTGGAATGAGGTATACTAAATTCCAGATTCAAAGGCATCGCCTTTAAGTTGCTAATAAGAGGCGCAGGCCTTTCAAGAGGTGTTCGAAAATTCTGCGTCTCTTCGTTAAACAGTCACTGTCTCGAAACACATGCGCCACTTCTCGCTCATTGATTTGCTCTCCGGAGACGTTACTTTGTGCCATCTCTTTCGACGGCATTTTCTCCTGTTACAAAGCGCAATTTTGTGCATTCTGAAAATATTCGCAGGTTTTGGCCAATATATCAGGAGAACATGAAGTGGAATGAGGTATACTAAATTCCAGATTCAAAGGCATCGCCTTTAAGTTGTTAATAAGAGGCGCAGGCCTTTCAAGAGGCGTTCCAAAATTCTGCGTCTCTTCGTTAAACAGTCACTGTCTCGAAACATCTGCGCCACTCCTCGCTCTTTGATTTGCTCTATGGAGACGTTACTTTGTGCCATCTATTTCAACGGCATGATCTCCTGTTACAAAGCGCAATTTTGTGCGTTTAGAATATTTTCGCCATATTTTGGCCAATGTATCCAGAGAACATGAAGTGGAAAGAGGTATACTAAATTTCAGCTTCAAATGCATCGCCTTAAAGTTGCCAATAAGAGGCGCAGGCCTTTCAAGAGGTATTCGAAAATTCTGCGTCTCTTCGTTAAACAGTCACTGTCTCGAAACACATGCGCCACTTCTCGCTCATTGATTTGCTCTCCGGAGACGTTACTTTGTGCCATCTCTTTCGACGGCATTTTCTCCTGTTACAAAGCGCAATTTTGTGCGTTTAGAAAATTTTCGCATGTTTTGGCCAATGTATCAGGAGAACATGAAGTGGAAAGAGGTACACTAAATTTCAGCTTCAAAGGCATCACCTTAAAGTTGCCAATAAGAGGCGCAGGCCTTTCAAGAGGTGTTCGAAAATTCTGCGTCTCTTCGTTAAACAGTCACTGTCTCGAAACACATGCGCCACTTCTCGCTCATTGATTTGCTCTCCGGAGACGTTACTTTGTGCCATCTCTTTCGACGGCATGTTCTCCTGTTACAAAGCGCAATTTTGTGCGTTTGAAAATTTTCGCCAGATTTTGGCCAATATATCATGAGAACATGAAGTGGAAAGAGGTATACTAAATTTCAGCTTCAAATGCATCGTCTTAAAGTTGCCAATAAGAGGCGCAGGCCTTTCAAGAGGTGTTCGAAAATTCTGCGTCTCTTCGTTAAACAGTCACTGTCTCGAAACATCTGCGCCACTCCTCGCTCTTTGATTTGCTCTATGGAGACTTTACTTTGTGCCATCTCTCTCAACGGCATGATCTCCTGCTAAAAAGCGCCATTTTGTGCATTCTGAAAATATTCGCAGGTTTTGGACAATATATCAGGAGAACATGAAGTGGAATGAGGTATACTAAATTTCAGATTCAAAGGCATCGCATTAAAGTTGCAAATGTAAGGTGGAGGCCTTTCAAGACGCGTTCCAAAATTCTGCGTCTCTTCGTTAAACAGTCACTGTCTCGAAACATCTGCGCCACTCCTCGCTCTTTGATTTGCTCTATGGAGACTTTACATTGTGCCATCTCTTTCAACGGCATGAGCTCCTGCTAAAAAGCGCAATTTTGTGCATTCTGAAAATATTCGCAGGTTTTGGCCAATATATCAGGAGAACATGAAGTGGAATGAGGTATACTAAATTCCAGATTCAAAGGCATCGCCTTTAAGTTGCTAATAAGAGGCGCAGGCCTTTCAAGAGGTGTTCGAAAATTCTGCGTCTCTTCGTTAAACAGTCACTGTCTCGAAACACATGCGCCACTCCTCGCTCTTTGATTTGCTCTATGGAGACTTTACATTGTGCCATCTCTTTCAACGGCATGAGCTCCTGCTAAAAAGCGCAATTTTGTGCATTCTGAAAATATTCGCAGGTTTTGGCCAATATATCAGGAGAACATGAAGTGGAATGAGGTATACTAAATTCCAGATTCAAAGGCATCGCCTTTAAGTTGCTAATAAGAGGCGCAGGCCTTTCAAGAGGCGTTCCAAAATTCTGCGTCTCTTCGTTAAACAGTCACTGTCTCGAAACATCTGCGCCACTCCTCGCTCTTTGATTTGCTCTATGGAGACGTTACTTTGTGCCATCTCTTTCAACGGCCTGATCTCCTGTTACAAAGCGCAATTTTGTGCGTTTAGAATATTTTCGCCATATTTTGGCCAATGTATCCAGAGAACATGAAGTGGAAAGAGGTATACTAAATTTCAGCTTCAAATGCATCGCCTTAAAGTTGCCAATAAGAGGCGCAGGCCTTTCAAGAGGTATTCGAAAATTCTGCGTCTCTTCGTTAAACAGTCACTGTCTCGAAACACATGCGCCACTTCTCGCTCATTGATTTGCTCTCCGGAGACGTTACTTTGTGCCATCTCTTTCGACGGCATTTTTCTCCTGTTACAAAGCGCAATTTTGTGCGTTTAGAAAATTTTCCGCATGTTTTGGCCAATGTATCAGGAGAACATGAAGTGGAAAGAGGTACACTAAATTTCAGCTTCAAAGGCATCACCTTAAAGTTGCCAATAAGAGGCGCAGGCCTTTCAAGAGGTGTTCGAAAATTCTGCGTCTCTTCGTTAAACAGTCACTGTCTCGAAACACATGCGCCACTTCTCGCTCATTGATTTGCTCTCCGGAGACGTTACTTTGTGCCATCTCTTTCGACGGCATGTTCTCCTGTTACAAAGCGCAATTTTGTGCGTTTGAAAATTTTCGCCAGATTTTGGCCAATATATCATGAGAACATGAAGTGGAAAGAGGTATACTAAATTTCAGCTTCAAATGCATCGTCTTAAAGTTGCCAATAAGAGGCGCAGGCCTTTCAAGAGGTGTTCGAAAATTCTGCGTCTCTTCGTTAAACAGTCACTGTCTTCGAAACATCTGCGCCACTCCTCGCTCTTTGATTTGCTCTATGGAGACTTTACTTTGTGCCATCTCTCTCAACGGCATGATCTCCTGCTAAAAAGCGCCATTTTGTGCATTCTGAAAATATTCGCAGGTTTTGGACAATATATCAGGAGAACATGAAGTGGAATGAGGTATACTAAATTTCAGATTCAAAGGCATCGCCTTTAAGTTGCTAATAAGAGGCGCAGGCCTTTCAAGAGGCGTTCCAAAATTCTGCGTCTCTTCGTTAAACAGTCACTGTCTCGAAACATCTGCGCCACTCCTCGCTCTTTGATTTGCTCTATGGAGACGTTACTTTGTGCCATCTCTTTCAACGGCATGATCTCCTGTTAAAAAGCGCAATTTTGTGCATTCTGAAAATTTTCGCCAAATTTTGGCCAATGTATCAGGAGAACATGAAGTGGAAAGAGGTACACTAAATTTCAGCTTCAAAGGCATCACCTTAAAGTTGCCAATAAGAGGCGCAGGCCTTTCAAGAGGTGTTCGAAATTCTGCGTCTCTTCGTTAAACAGTCACTGTCTCGAAACATCTGCGCCACTTCTCGCTCTTTGATTTGCTCTCTGGAGACGTTACCTTGTGCCATCTCTTTCGACGGCATGTTCTCCTATTACAAAGGGCAATTTTGTGCCTTCTGAAAATTTTCGCCAGATTTTGGCCAACATATCATGAGAACATAAAGTGGAAAGAGGTATACTAAATTTCAGCTACAAAGGCATCGCATTAAAGTTGCAAATGTAAGGTGGAGGCCTTTCAAGACGCGTTCCAAAATTCTGCGTCTCTTCGTTAAACAGTCACTGTCTCGAAACATCTGCGCCACTCCTCGCTCTTTGATTTGCTCTATGGAGACTTTACATTGTGCCATCTCTTTCAACGGCATGATCTCCTGCTAAAAAGCGCAATTTTGTGCATTCTGAAAATATTCGCAGGTTTTGGCCAATATATCAGGAGAACATGAAGTGGATTGAGGTATACTAAATTCCAGATTCAAAGGCATCGCCTTTAAGTTGCTAATAAGAGGCGCAGGCCTTTCAAGAGGTGTTCGAAAATTCTGCGTCTCTTCGTTAAACAGTCACTGTCTCGAAACACATGCGCCACTTCTCGCTCATTGATTTGCTCTCCGGAGACGTTTACTTTGTGCCATCTCTTTCGACGGCATTTTCTCCTGTTACAAAGCGCAATTTTGTGCATTCTGAAAATATTCGCAGGTTTTGGCCAATATATCAGGAGAACATGAAGTGGAATGAGGTATACTAAATTCCAGATTCAAAGGCATCGCCTTTAAGTTGTTAATAAGAGGCGCAGGCCTTTCAGAGGCGTTCCAAAATTCTGCGTCTCTTCGTTAAACAGTCACTGTCTCGAAACATCTGCGCCACTCCTCGCTCTTTGATTTGCTCTATGGAGACGTTACTTTGTGCCATCTATTTCAACGGCATGATCTCCTGTTACAAAGCGCAATTT
>NW_027486421.1:0-12500 GCF_050908995.1 Andrena cerasifolii
GTCAGTCAGTCAGTCAGTCGGTCGGTCAGTCCGTCGCTCGGTCGGTCAGTCGGTCAGTCGGTCCGTCGGTCAGTCGGTCAGTCCGTCGTTCGGTCGGTCGGTCGGTCGGTCGGTCAAACAGTCGGTCGGTCGGTCGGTCGGTCGGTCGGTCGGTCGGTCGGTCGGTCGGTTGGTCGGTCAGTCGGTCGGTCAGTCGGTCGGTCGGTCGGTCGGTCGGTCGGTCGGGTCGGTCGGTCGGTCGGTCGGTCGGTCGGTCGGTCGGTCGGGTCGGTCAATCGGTCAGTCAGTCCGTTGGTCCGTCGGTCGGTCGGTCGGTCGGTCGGTCGGTCGGTCAGTCGGTCGGTCGGTCGGTCGGTCGGTCGGTCGGTCGGTCGGTCGGTCGGTCAGTCAGTCAGTCGGTCGGTCGGTCGGTCGGTCGGTCAGTCCGTCGGTCGGTCGGTCGGTCGGTCGGTCAGTCCGTCGGTCGGTCGGTCGGTCAGTCAGTCGGTCGGTCAGTCCGTCGCTCGGTCGGTCGGTCGGTCGGTCAGTCCGTCGGTCGGTCGGTCGGTCAGTCCGTCGTTCGGTCGGTCGGTCGGTCGGTCGGTCAGACGGTCAGTCGGTCAGTCGGTCCGTCGGTCAGTCGGTCAGTCGGGCGGTCAGTCGGTCAGTCGGTCCGTCGGTCAGTCGGTCAGTCGGTCGGTCAGTCGGTCAGTCGGTCGGTCAGTCCGTCGTTCGGTCGGTCGGTCGGTCGGTCGGTCCGTCGGTCAGTCGGTCAGTCGGGCGGTCAGTCGGTCAGTCGGTCCGTCGGTCAGTCGGTCAGTCGGTCGGTCAGTCAGTCGGTCGGTCAGTCCGTCGCTCGGTCGGTCGGTCGGTCGGTCGGTCAGTCCGTCGGTCGGTCGGTCGGTCGGTCGGTCAGTCCGTCGGTCGGTCGGTCGGTCGGTCGGTCGGTCGGTCGGTCGGTCGGTAGGTCGGTCGGTCGGTCGGTCGGTCGGTCGGTCGGTCAGTCGGTCGGTCAGTCCGTCGCTCGGTCGGTCGGTCGGTCGGTCAGTCCGTCTGTCGGTCGGTCGGTCGGTCGGTCAGTCCGTCGGTCGGTCGGTCGGTCGGTCGGTCGGTCGGTCGGTCAGTACGTCGGTCGGTCGGTCGGTCGGTCGGTCGGTCGGTCGGTCGGTCGGTCGGTCGGTCGGTCAGTCCGTCGCTCGGTCGGTCGGTCGGTCGGTCAGTCCGTCTGTCGGTCGGTCGGTCGGTCGGTCAGTCCGTCGGTCGGTCGGTCGGTCGGTCGGTCGGTCGGTCGGTCGGTCGGTCGGTCGGTCGGTCGGTCGGTCGGTCGGTCGGTCGGTCGGTCGGTCGGTCAGTCAGTCGGTCGGTCAGTCGGTCAGTCGGTCGGTCCGTCGGTCAGTCGGTCAGTCGGTCGGTCAGTCGGTCAGTCGGTCGGTCAGTCCGTCGCTCGGTCGGTCGGTCGGTCGGTCAGTCCGTCTGTCGGTCGGTCGGTCGGTCGGTCGGTCGGTCGGTCGGTCGGTCGGTCGGTCGGTCAGTCCGTCGTTCGGTCGGTCGGTCGGTCGGTCGGTCGCTCGGTCGGTCGGTCGGTCGGTCAGTCCGTCTGTCGGTCGGTCGGTCGGTCGGTCAGTCCGTCGGTCGGTCGGTCGGTCGGTCGGTCGGTCGGTCGGTCGGTCGGTCGGTCGGTCGGTCGGTCGGTCGGTCGGTCGGTCGGTCGGTCGGTCGGTCAGTCAGTCGGTCGGTCAGTCGGTCAGTCGGTCGGTCCGTCGGTCAGTCGGTCAGTCGGTCGGTCAGTCGGTCAGTCGGTCGGTCAGTCCGTCGCTCGGTCGGTCGGTCGGTCGGTCAGTCCGTCTGTCGGTCGGTCGGTCGGTCGGTCGGTCGGTCGGTCGGTCGGTCGGTCGGTCGGTCAGTCCGTCGTTCGGTCGGTCGGTCGGTCGGTCGGTCAGACAGTCGGTCGGTCGGTCGGTCGGTCGGTCGGTCGGTCGGTGGGTCGGTCGGTCGGTCGGTCGGTCGGTCGGTCGGTCGGTCGGTCGGTCGGTCGGTCGGTCGGTCGGTCGGTCGGTCGGTCGGTCGGTCGGTCGGTCGGTCGGTCGGTCGGTCGGTCAGTCGGTCGGTCGGTCGGTCGGTCGGTCGGTCGGTCGGTCGGTCGGTCGGTCGGTCGGTCGGTCGGTCGGTCGGTCAGTCCGTCGGTCGGTCGGTCGGTCAGTCGGTCGGTCAGTCGGTCGGTCAGTCGGTCAGTTGGTCGGTTGGTCGGTTGGTCGGTCAGTTGGTCGGTCAGTCGGTCGGTCAGTCGGTCAGTCAGTCGGTCAGTCGGTCGGTCAGTCAGTCAGTCGGTCGGTCAGTCCGTCGCTCGGTCGGTCGGTCGGTCGGTCAGTCCGTCGGTCGGTCGGTCGGTCAGTCCGTCGTTCGGTCGGTCGGTCGGTCGGTCGGTCAGTCAGTCGGTCGGTCAGTCGGTCAGTCGGTCGGTCCGTCGGTCAGTCGGTCAGTCGGTCGGTCAGTCAGTCAGTCGGTCGGTCAGTCCGTCGCTCGGTCGGTCGGTCGGTCGGTCAGTCCGTCGGTCGGTCGGTCGGTCAGTCCGTCGTTCGGTCGGTCGGTCAAACAGTCGGTCGGTCGGTCGGTCAGTCAGTCGGTCGGTCAGTCCGTCGCTCGGTCGGTCGGTCGGTCGGTCAGTCCGTCGGTCGGTCGGTCGGTCGGTCGGTCAGTCCGTCGGTCGGTCGGTCGGTCAGTCCGTCGTTCGGTCGGTCGGTCGGTCGGTCGGTCAGACGGTCAGTCGGTCAGTCGGTCCGTCGGTCAGTCGGTCAGTCGGGCGGTCGGTCGGTCGGTCGGTCGGTCAGTCCGTCGGTCGGTCGGTCGGTCGGTCGGTCAGTCCGTCGGTCGGTCGGTCAGTCGGTCGGTCAGTCGGTCAGTTGGTCGGTTGGTCGGTCAGTTGGTCGGTCAGTCGGTCGGTCAGTCGGTCAGTCAGTCGGTCAGTCGGTCGGTCAGTCAGTCAGTCGGTCGGTCAGTCCGTCGCTCGGTCGGTCGGTCGGTCGGTCAGTCCGTCGGTCGGTCGGTCGGTCAGTCCGTCGTTCGGTCGGTCGGTCGGTCGGTCGGTCAAACAGTCGGTCGGTCGGTCGGTCGGTCGGTCGGTCGGTCGGTCGGTCGGTCGGTCGGTTGGTCGGTCAGTCGGTCGGTCAGTCGGTCGGTCGGTCGGTCGGTCGGTCGGTCGGTCGGTCGGTCAGTCGGTCGGTCGGTCGGTCGGTCGGTCGGTCAGTCCGTCGGTCGGTCGGTCGGTCAGTCGGTCGGTCAGTCGGTCGGTCAGTCGGTCAGTTGGTCGGTTGGTCGGTCAGTTGGTCGGTCAGTCGGTCGGTCAGTCGGTCAGTCAGTCGGTCAGTCGGTCGGTCAGTCAGTCAGTCGGTCGGTCAGTCCGTCGCTCGGTCGGTCGGTCGGTCGGTCAGTCCGTCGGTCGGTCGGTCGGTCAGTCCGTCGTTCGGTCGGTCGGTCGGTCGGTCGGTCAGTCAGTCGGTCGGTCAGTCGGTCAGTCGGTCGGTCCGTCGGTCAGTCGGTCAGTCGGTCGGTCAGTCAGTCAGTCGGTCGGTCAGTCCGTCGCTCGGTCGGTCGGTCGGTCGGTCGGTCGGTAGGTCGGTCGGTCGGTCGGTCGGTCGGTCGGTCGGTCAGTCGGTCGGTCAGTCGGTCAGTTGGTCGGTCGGTCGGTCAGTTGGTCGGTCAGTCGGTCGGTCAGTCGGTCAGTCAGTCGGTCAGTCGGTCGGTCAGTCAGTCAGTCGGTCGGTCAGTCCGTCGCTCGGTCGGTCGGTCGGTCGGTCAGTCCGTCGGTCGGTCGGTCGGTCAGTCCGTCGTTCGGTCGGTCGGTCGGTCGGTCGGTCAAACAGTCGGTCGGTCGGTCGGTCGGTCGGTCAGTCCGTCGGTCGGTCGGTCAGTCGGTCGGTCAGTCGGTCAGTTGGTCGGTTGGTCGGTCAGTTGGTCGGTCAGTCGGTCGGTCAGTCGGTCAGTCAGTCGGTCAGTCGGTCGGTCAGTCAGTCAGTCGGTCGGTCAGTCCGTCGCTCGGTCGGTCGGTCGGTCGGTCAGTCCGTCGGTCGGTCGGTCGGTCAGTCCGTCGTTCGGTCGGTCGGTCGGTCGGTCGGTCAAACAGTCGGTCGGTCGGTCGGTCGGTCGGTCGGTCGGTCGGTCGGTCGGTCGGTCGGTCGGTCGGTTGGTCGGTCAGTCGGTCGGTCAGTCGGTCGGTCGGTCGGTCGGTCGGTCGGTCGGTCGGTCGGTCAGTCGGTCGGTCGGTCGGTCGGTCGGTCGGTCAGTCCGTCGGTCGGTCGGTCGGTCAGTCGGTCGGTCAGTCGGTCGGTCAGTCGGTCAGTTGGTCGGTTGGTCGGTCAGTTGGTCGGTCAGTCGGTCGGTCAGTCGGTCAGTCAGTCGGTCAGTCGGTCGGTCAGTCAGTCAGTCAGTCGGTCGGTCAGTCCGTCGCTCGGTCGGTCAGTCGGTCAGTCGGTCCGTCGGTCAGTCGGTCAGTCCGTCGTTCGGTCGGTCGGTCGGTCGGTCGGTCAAACAGTCGGTCGGTCGGTCGGTCGGTCGGTCGGTCGGTCGGTCGGTCGGTCGGTTGGTCGGTCAGTCGGTCGGTCAGTCGGTCGGTCGGTCGGTCGGTCGGTCGGTCGGTCGGTCGGTCGGTCGGTCGGTCGGTCGGTCGGTCGGTCGGTCGGTCAATCGGTCAGTCAGTCCGTTGGTCCGTCGGTCGGTCGGTCGGTCGGTCGGTCGGTCGGTCAGTCGGTCGGTCGGTCGGTCGGTCGGTCGGTCGGTCGGTCGGTCGGTCGGTCAGTCAGTCAGTCGGTCGGTCGGTCGGTCGGTCGGTCAGTCCGTCGGTCGGTCGGTCGGTCGGTCGGTCAGTCCGTCGGTCGGTCGGTCGGTCAGTCAGTCGGTCGGTCAGTCCGTCGCTCGGTCGGTCGGTCGGTCGGTCAGTCCGTCGGTCGGTCGGTCGGTCAGTCCGTCGTTCGGTCGGTCGGTCGGTCGGTCGGTCAGACGGTCAGTCGGTCAGTCGGTCCGTCGGTCAGTCGGTCAGTCGGGCGGTCAGTCGGTCAGTCGGTCCGTCGGTCAGTCGGTCAGTCGGTCGGTCAGTCGGTCAGTCGGTCGGTCAGTCCGTCGTTCGGTCGGTCGGTCGGTCGGTCGGTCCGTCGGTCAGTCGGTCAGTCGGGCGGTCAGTCGGTCAGTCGGTCCGTCGGTCAGTCGGTCAGTCGGTCGGTCAGTCAGTCGGTCGGTCAGTCCGTCGCTCGGTCGGTCGGTCGGTCGGTCGGTCAGTCCGTCGGTCGGTCGGTCGGTCGGTCGGTCAGTCCGTCGGTCGGTCGGTCGGTCGGTCGGTCGGTCGGTCGGTCGGTCGGTAGGTCGGTCGGTCGGTCGGTCGGTCGGTCGGTCGGTCAGTCGGTCGGTCAGTCCGTCGCTCGGTCGGTCGGTCGGTCGGTCAGTCCGTCTGTCGGTCGGTCGGTCGGTCGGTCAGTCCGTCGGTCGGTCGGTCGGTCAGTCGGTCGGTCGGTCGGTCGGTCGGTCGGTCGGTCGGTCGGTCGGTCGGTCGGTCGGTCGGTCGGTCGGTCGGTCAGTCAGTCGGTCGGTCAGTCGGTCAGTCGGTCGGTCCGTCGGTCAGTCGGTCAGTCGGTCGGTCAGTCGGTCAGTCGGTCGGTCAGTCCGTCGCTCGGTCGGTCGGTCGGTCGGTCAGTCCGTCTGTCGGTCGGTCGGTCGGTCGGTCGGTCGGTCGGTCGGTCGGTCGGTCAGTCCGTCGTTCGGTCGGTCGGTCGGTCGGTCGGTCGGTCGGTCGGTCGGTCAGACGGTCAGTCGGTCAGTCGGTCCGTCGGTCAGTCGGTCAGTCGGGCGGTCAGTCGGTCAGTCGGTCCGACGGTCAGTCGGTCAGTCGGTCGGTCAGTCGGTCAGTCGGTCGGTCAGTCCGTCGTTCGGTCGGTCGGTCGGTCGGTCGGTCCGTCGGTCAGTCGGTCAGTCGGGCGGTCAGTCGGTCAGTCGGTCCGTCGGTCAGTCGGTCAGTCGGTCGGTCAGTCAGTCGGTCGGTCAGTCCGTCGCTCGGTCGGTCGGTCGGTCGGTCGGTCAGTCCGTCGGTCGGTCGGTTGGTCGGTCGGTCAGTCCGTCGGTCGGTCGGTCGGTCGGTCGGTCGGTCGGTCGGTCGGTCGGTCGGTCGGTAGGTCGGTCGGTCGGTCGGTCGGTCGGTCGGTCGGTCGGTCAGTCGGTCGGTCAGTCGGTCAGTCGGTCGGTTGGTCGGTCAGTTGGTCGGTCAGTCGGTCGGTCAGTCGGTCAGTCGGTCGGTCAGTCCGTCGCTCGGTCGGTCGGTCGGTCGGTCAGTCCGTCTGTCGGTCGGTCGGTCGGTCGGTCAGTCCGTCGGTCGGTCGGTCGGTCAGTCGGTCGGTCGGTCGGTCGGTCGGTCGGTCGGTCGGTCGGTCGGTCGGTCAGTCGGTCGGTCAGTCGGTCAGTCGGTCGGTTGGTCGGTCAGTCCGTCTGTCGGTCGGTCGGTCGTTCGGTCAGTCCGTCTGTCGGTCGGTCGGTCGGTCGGTCAGTCCGTCTGTCGGTCGGTCGGTCGGTCGGTCGGTCGGTCGGTCAGTCAGTCGGTCGGTCAGTCGGTCAGTCGGTCGGTCCGTCGGTCAGTCGGTCAGTCGGTCGGTCAGTCGGTCAGTCGGTCGGTCAGTCCGTCGCTCGGTCGGTCAGTCCGTCGCTCGGTCGGTCGGTCGGTCGGTCAGTCCGTCTGTCGGTCGGTCGGTCGGTCGGTCGGTCGGTCGGTCGGTCGGTCGGTCAGTCCGTCGTTCGGTCGGTCGGTCGGTCGGTCGGTCGGTCGGTCGGTCGGTCAGACGGTCAGTCGGTCAGTCGGTCCGTCGGTCAGTCGGTCAGTCGGGCGGTCAGTCGGTCAGTCGGTCCGTCGGTCAGTCGGTCAGTCGGTCGGTCAGTCGGTCAGTCGGTCGGTCAGTCCGTCGTTCGGTCGGTCGGTCGGTCGGTCGGTCCGTCGGTCAGTCGGTCAGTCGGGCGGTCGGTCGGTCAGTCCGTCGCTCGGTCGGTCGGTCGGTCGGTCAGTCCGTCTGTCGGTCGGTCGGTCGGTCGGTCGGTCGGTCGGTCGGTCGGTCGGTCAGTCCGTCGTTCGGTCGGTCGGTCGGTCGGTCGGTCGGTCGGTCGGTCGGTCAGACGGTCAGTCGGTCAGTCGGTCCGTCGGTCAGTCGGTCAGTCGGGCGGTCAGTCGGTCAGTCGGTCCGTCGGTCAGTCGGTCAGTCGGTCGGTCAGTCGGTCAGTCGGTCGGTCAGTCCGTCGTTCGGTCGGTCGGTCGGTCGGTCGGTCCGTCGGTCAGTCGGTCAGTCGGGCGGTCAGTCGGTCAGTCGGTCCGTCGGTCAGTCGGTCGGTCAGTCCGTCGCTCGGTCGGTCGGTCGGTCGGTCGGTCAGTCCGTCGGTCGGTCGGTCGGTCGGTCGGTCAGTCCGTCGGTCGGTCGGTCGGTCGGTCGGTCGGTCGGTCGGTCGGTCGGTAGGTCGGTCGGTCGGTCGGTCGGTCGGTCGGTCGGTCGGTCAGTCGGTCGGTCAGTCGGTCAGTCGGTCGGTTGGTCGGTCAGTTGGTCGGTCAGTCGGTCGGTCAGTCGGTCAGTCGGTCGGTCAGTCCGTCGCTCGGTCGGTCGGTCGGTCGGTCAGTCCGTCTGTCGGTCGGTCGGTCGGTCGGTCAGTCCGTCGGTCGGTCGGTCGGTCAGTCGGTCGGTCGGTCGGTCGGTCGGTCGGTCGGTCGGTCGGTCGGTCGGTCGGTCGGTCAGTCGGTCGGTCAGTCGGTCAGTCGGTCGGTTGGTCGGTCAGTTGGTCGATCAGTCGGTCGGTCAGTCGGTCAGTCGGTCGGTCAGTCCGTCGCTCGGTCGGTCGGTCGGTCGGTCAGTCCGTCTGTCGGTCGGTCGGTCGGTCGGTCAGTCCGTCGGTCGGTCGGTCGGTCAGTCGGTCGGTCGGTCGGTCGGTCAGTCAGTCGGTCGGTCAGTCCGTCGCTCGGTCGGTCGGTCAGTCGGTCAGTCGGTCGGTCAGTCCGTCGCTCGGTCGGTCGGTCGGTCGGTCAGTCCGTCTGTCGGTCGGTCGGTCGGTCGGTCGGTCGGTCGGTCGGTCGGTCGGTCGGTCGGTCGGTCCGTCGGTCAGTCGGTCAGTCGGGCGGTCAGTCGGTCAGTCGGTCCGTCGGTCAGTCGGTCAGTCGGTCGGTCAGTCAGTCGGTCGGTCGGTTGGTCGGTCGGTCAGTCCGTCGGTCGGTCGGTCGGTCGGTCGGTCGGTCGGTCGGTCGGTCGGTCGGTCGGTAGGTCGGTCGGTCGGTCGGTCGGTCGGTCGGTCGGTCGGTCAGTCCGTCTGTCGGTCGGTCGGTCGGTCGGTCAGTCCGTCGGTCGGTCGGTCGGTCAGTCGGTCGGTCGGTCGGTCGGTCGGTCGGTCGGTCGGTCGGTCGGTCGGTCAGTCGGTCGGTCAGTCGGTCAGTCGGTCGGTTGGTCGGTCAGTCCGTCTGTCGGTCGGTCGGTCGTTCGGTCAGTCCGTCTGTCGGTCGGTCGGTCGGTCGGTCAGTCCGTCTGTCGGTCGGTCGGTCGGTCGGTCGGTCGGTCGGTCAGTCAGTCGGTCGGTCAGTCGGTCAGTCGGTCGGTCCGTCGGTCAGTCGGTCAGTCGGTCGGTCAGTCGGTCAGTCGGTCGGTCAGTCCGTCGCTCGGTCGGTCAGTCCGTCGCTCGGTCGGTCGGTCGGTCGGTCAGTCCGTCTGTCGGTCGGTCGGTCGGTCGGTCGGTCGGTCGGACGGTCGGTCGGTCAGTCCGTCGTTCGGTCGGTCGGTCGGTCGGTCGGTCGGTCGGTCGGTCGGTCAGACGGTCAGTCGGTCAGTCGGTCCGTCGGTCAGTCGGTCAGTCGGGCGGTCAGTCGGTCAGTCGGTCCGTCGGTCAGTCGGTCAGTCGGTCGGTCAGTCGGTCAGTCGGTCGGTCAGTCCGTCGTTCGGTCGGTCGGTCGGTCGGTCGGTCCGTCGGTCAGTCGGTCAGTCGGGCGGTCGGTCGGTCGGTCGGTCGGTCGGTCGGTCGGTCAGTCCGTCGTTCGGTCGGTCGGTCGGTCGGTCGGTCGGTCGGTCGGTCGGTCAGACGGTCAGTCGGTCAGTCGGTCCGTCGGTCAGTCGGTCAGTCGGGCGGTCAGTCGGTCAGTCGGTCCGTCGGTCAGTCGGTCAGTCGGTCGGTCAGTCGGTCAGTCGGTCGGTCAGTCCGTCGTTCGGTCGGTCGGTCGGTCGGTCGGTCCGTCGGTCAGTCGGTCAGTCGGGCGGTCAGTCGGTCAGTCGGTCCGTCGGTCAGTCGGTCGGTCAGTCCGTCGCTCGGTCGGTCGGTCGGTCGGTCGGTCAGTCCGTCGGTCGGTCGGTCGGTCGGTCGGTCAGTCCGTCGGTCGGTCGGTCGGTCGGTCGGTCGGTCGGTCGGTCGGTCGGTAGGTCGGTCGGTCGGTCGGTCGGTCGGTCGGTCGGTCGGTCAGTCGGTCGGTCAGTCGGTCAGTCGGTCGGTTGGTCGGTCAGTTGGTCGGTCAGTCGGTCGGTCAGTCGGTCAGTCGGTCGGTCAGTCCGTCGCTCGGTCGGTCGGTCGGTCGGTCAGTCCGTCTGTCGGTCGGTCGGTCGGTCGGTCAGTCCGTCGGTCGGTCGGTCGGTCAGTCGGTCGGTCGGTCGGTCGGTCGGTCGGTCGGTCGGTCGGTCGGTCGGTCGGTCGGTCAGTCGGTCGGTCAGTCGGTCAGTCGGTCGGTTGGTCGGTCAGTTGGTCGATCAGTCGGTCGGTCAGTCGGTCAGTCGGTCGGTCAGTCCGTCGCTCGGTCGGTCGGTCGGTCGGTCAGTCCGTCTGTCGGTCGGTCGGTCGGTCGGTCAGTCCGTCGGTCGGTCGGTCGGTCAGTCGGTCGGTCGGTCGGTCGGTCAGTCAGTCGGTCGGTCAGTCCGTCGCTCGGTCGGTCGGTCAGTCGGTCAGTCGGTCGGTCAGTCCGTCGCTCGGTCGGTCGGTCGGTCGGTCAGTCCGTCTGTCGGTCGGTCGGTCGGTCGGTCGGTCGGTCGGTCGGTCGGTCGGTCGGTCGGTCGGTCCGTCGGTCAGTCGGTCAGTCGGGCGGTCAGTCGGTCAGTCGGTCCGTCGGTCAGTCGGTCAGTCGGTCGGTCAGTCAGTCGGTCGGTCGGTTGGTCGGTCGGTCAGTCCGTCGGTCGGTCGGTCGGTCGGTCGGTCGGTCGGTCGGTCGGTCGGTCGGTCGGTAGGTCGGTCGGTCGGTCGGTCGGTCGGTCGGTCGGTCGGTCAGTCCGTCTGTCGGTCGGTCGGTCGGTCGGTCAGTCCGTCGGTCGGTCGGTCGGTCAGTCGGTCGGTCGGTCGGTCGGTCGGTCGGTCGGTCGGTCGGTCGGTCGGTCAGTCGGTCGGTCAGTCGGTCAGTCGGTCGGTTGGTCGGTCAGTCCGTCTGTCGGTCGGTCGGTCGTTCGGTCAGTCCGTCTGTCGGTCGGTCGGTCGGTCGGTCAGTCCGTCTGTCGGTCGGTCGGTCGGTCGGTCGGTCGGTCGGTCAGTCAGTCGGTCGGTCAGTCGGTCAGTCGGTCGGTCCGTCGGTCAGTCGGTCAGTCGGTCGGTCAGTCGGTCAGTCGGTCGGTCAGTCCGTCGCTCGGTCGGTCAGTCCGTCGCTCGGTCGGTCGGTCGGTCGGTCAGTCCGTCTGTCGGTCGGTCGGTCGGTCGGTCGGTCGGTCGGACGGTCGGTCGGTCAGTCCGTCGTTCGGTCGGTCGGTCGGTCGGTCGGTCGGTCGGTCGGTCGGTCGGTCAGACGGTCAGTCGGTCAGTCGGTCCGTCGGTCAGTCGGTCAGTCGGGCGGTCAGTCGGTCAGTCGGTCCGTCGGTCAGTCGGTCAGTCGGTCGGTCAGTCGGTCAGTCGGTCGGTCAGTCCGTCGCTCGGTCGGTCGGTCGGTCGGTCAGTCCGTCTGTCGGTCGGTCGGTCGGTCGGTCAGTCCGTCGGTCGGTCGGTCGGTCAGTCGGTCGGTCGGTCGGTCGGTCAGTCAGTCGGTCGGTCAGTCCGTCGCTCGGTCGGTCGGTCAGTCGGTCAGTCGGTCGGTCAGTCCGTCGCTCGGTCGGTCGGTCGGTCGGTCAGTCCGTCTGTCGGTCGGTCGGTCGGTCGGTCGGTCGGTCGGTCGGTCGGTCGGTCGGTCGGTCGGTCCGTCGGTCAGTCGGTCAGTCGGGCGGTCAGTCGGTCAGTCGGTCCGTCGGTCAGTCGGTCAGTCGGTCGGTCAGTCAGTCGGTCGGTCGGTTGGTCGGTCGGTCAGTCCGTCGGTCGGTCGGTCGGTCGGTCGGTCGGTCGGTCGGTCGGTCGGTCGGTCGGTAGGTCGGTCGGTCGGTCGGTCGGTCGGTCGGTCGGTCGGTCAGTCCGTCTGTCGGTCGGTCGGTCGGTCGGTCAGTCCGTCGGTCGGTCGGTCGGTCAGTCGGTCGGTCGGTCGGTCGGTCGGTCGGTCGGTCGGTCGGTCGGTCGGTCAGTCGGTCGGTCAGTCGGTCAGTCGGTCGGTTGGTCGGTCAGTCCGTCTGTCGGTCGGTCGGTCGTTCGGTCAGTCCGTCTGTCGGTCGGTCGGTCGGTCGGTCAGTCCGTCTGTCGGTCGGTCGGTCGGTCGGTCGGTCGGTCGGTCAGTCAGTCGGTCGGTCAGTCGGTCAGTCGGTCGGTCCGTCGGTCAGTCGGTCAGTCGGTCGGTCAGTCGGTCAGTCGGTCGGTCAGTCCGTCGCTCGGTCGGTCAGTCCGTCGCTCGGTCGGTCGGTCGGTCGGTCAGTCCGTCTGTCGGTCGGTCGGTCGGTCGGTCGGTCGGTCGGACGGTCGGTCGGTCAGTCCGTCGTTCGGTCGGTCGGTCGGTCGGTCGGTCGGTCGGTCGGTCGGTCAGACGGTCAGTCGGTCAGTCGGTCCGTCGGTCAGTCGGTCAGTCGGGCGGTCAGTCGGTCAGTCGGTCCGTCGGTCAGTCGGTCAGTCGGTCGGTCAGTCGGTCAGTCGGTCGGTCAGTCCGTCGTTCGGTCGGTCGGTCGGTCGGTCGGTCCGTCGGTCAGTCGGTCAGTCGGGCGGTCGGTCGGTCGGTCGGTCGGTCGGTCGGTCAGTCCGTCGTTCGGTCGGTCGGTCGGTCGGTCGGTCGGTCGGTCGGTCGGTCGGTCAGACGGTCAGTCGGTCAGTCGGTCCGTCGGTCAGTCGGTCAGTCGGGCGGTCAGTCGGTCAGTCGGTCCGTCGGTCAGTCGGTCAGTCGGTCGGTCAGTCGGTCAGTCGGTCGGTCAGTCCGTCGTTCGGTCGGTCGGTCGGTCGGTCGGTCCGTCGGTCAGTCGGTCAGTCGGGCGGTCAGTCGGTCAGTCGGTCCGTCGGTCAGTCGGTCGGTCAGTCCGTCGCTCGGTCGGTCGGTCGGTCGGTCGGTCAGTCCGTCGGTCGGTCGGTCGGTCGGTCGGTCAGTCCGTCGGTCGGTCGGTCGGTCGGTCGGTCGGTCGGTCGGTCGGTCGGTAGGTCGGTCGGTCGGTCGGTCGGTCGGTCGGTCGGTCGGTCAGTCGGTCGGTCAGTCGGTCAGTCGGTCGGTTGGTCGGTCAGTTGGT